>NW_007578823.1:102726-105275 GCF_000690725.1 Stegastes partitus | reverse complement strand
GTCTCTCACCTTTTGTTTTTGCTGCAGATCGAGTGTCCTGCAAGGAAGTCTGCAGCTACTGGGATGTTCTGAACTACCTGAACCTGACCACTGATGCCAGCATGCATAAAATGACCCGACCGGTCCGGGACTACACGACGCCCACCATGGTGCAGCTGGACATCCTCCTCTATGCCATCCTGGCCGTGGTAGGCGCTGTGTGATGTGATTCACTAAATAACTCCATGCAGGGGCTCAGTTCTGACATTTTTGTGCGTTTGTTCCCAGATCGAGAAAACCCAAACCTTCATTCCTTTCATCTGGGTGACGATGGTGAGCTGCCTGAGTGGATCTTTTACTTTTGATTATTTAAAACTCTATTTTGAAAACACTTCTTCTATCTCTGTATTTTTGTTATTCTACCTTCAACCGACTGCAGAAGTATAACAACGAGTTCATCTCGTGGGACCCCGATCAGTTCTGTGGAATCACTCAGGTTTCGGTTCCTCGAGATCTTCTCTGGAGACCCGACCTCTTCATCTTTGAGATGTGAGCCACGTGCAGCACACGCAGACAAACTTTAGTACAAGAAATGCAAAAACAAACAGGTTTAAAAGAGATGGAAACAGGCTTATCGCTGTCTGGCTGAGAGTTGGAGGAGTTAAAACCCCGCTGATACCAGTCTGTTAGGATCACTGCTGGTTATGTTAGCTTAGCATTAGAACTGGAAACAGGATGAAACTCTGACAAAACCCACCCAGAACTCACTAAATAACGCTTTTTACCTTATTGATTTAATTTAAATAAAACCTGAAGTACAAAAATCTCACTTTGGAGTTTTGCTTAAAAAAAACAAACAAAAAAAACCTATTTTCGATTTTTTTAAAGTTTTTTTTTCTTGGATTTTCGTCAAATAACTGTTGATTACAGCTGAGTCACTAACGGCTTTACAGTTGCACCAAGGCGTGCAGAATATTTAGGTTTTTACAGAATCTGGTTAATACAAATATTGTATTTTGGAAGATTTGTTTTAAATGCGATGTGATTGTAAAAGGTTAAGTTTCATATGAGACGTTCAAGGACCATCAAAGATTTTTTCTTTCGCCCAAGTTGGCGATTTTTATAAAAGATAGTACACCTTTTAATCTGGCAGGTTTTGGGGTGCGGAGGTTTAAATATAATTTAAATATGTAAGGCCATAATCTTTAATCAGACACTGCTNATAATCAATCAGCTTTAATGCTCGGCGGCTGCAGTGCAGCTAACAGTAGAAGACGACGAGACCAAGTGGCTTTAAGTGGTGCCAGTGTTCATCATGTCGTTATCGCTTTGGTGATCGAGTTCCGCTCTAATTGAATTTCTCATCTGCTGCGTGTTGTTTTGCATGTGCTGCAGTAAATGTCCGTTTTGTAACCGCTCACATGTGCAGCCTCACAGCCTCGTGTTCCCATCACCTGTTTCACCTGAGCTGTAAAGTCACATTACCGCCGCTCCCAGACAGATAAATCCCCTCCGACTGCTCTTCCCTCAATTTTCTTATTTGTCCTCTGTCCTCTTAAACCAATCATCTTCACCTGTCCTGGAAAATCAAGGCCATCCCAGACGTATACCGTATGTTTTCCTCCTCTGTAAACCAATTTGCAGCGCCAGTCTCGGTCGTCCACGTGGGAGGGTTTTCTCATTTCAGGCGGCGAGCGGGTCATCCATCGACCCCGCCCTCCTCAGCTGAAACCAGAGGAGTGGAGCAGCAGAGACACTCGGCTGGAAGCTTCTCCTCAGACATGATGCGTGTTGCCTTTCTGCTCCTGATCGTCCTGACAGGTAAGACTTTGTGCTGTTTTGTTCATTTTCATCTATTTGTAACTGATCCTGAAACAGAAATGATCAAATTAGTGCTGATGCTTCTCACAAGTGTTGCTTCGCCTGTTGCACAGATAGAAAACTCCGATTCAAGGAAGGAAGGGAAAACAGTTGACTATAAATGGGCCAGAAACCAGGAAGCCTCTCGCTTGTCAGTGCATCTACAGCTAAAAAATGTAAACAAATGACAACATTCAGTTTATATTCTCATGATCCACTCTCAGAATTGGAAAAAGAGGAGAAAAAAAAGCACAGAAATGTGTTTTTATTGACTTTGTGAATGATATTTAGGAGATAAGATATTCTTTTATGGCTGCAAGGTGGTGCAGTTGGTAGCACTGTTGCCTCGCAGCAAGAAGGTTCGCGTCCCGGTGGGGGCACCGGAATCTTTCTGCGTGGAGTCTCCATGTTCTCCCCATGCAGTGTGGGTTCTCTCCGGGTTCTCCGGCTATATATGTAGTAATATGTAATCTAAATATCAATGAGCAGGGATCTTGTGTATGTAGAAAATATTGACAATACACAGGCTCTGCTCAGGAGCTCACAGTACATCTAGTTAAATTAACAATAATATGTGCATTTATGTTTAATGTGTAATAAACAAGACAACAGTATCCGGACACTGGAAGCCAAATGAAATGATAGAACAACAAACTAAGATGCTGCATAATGTTCAAAGCAACACAAACATGAGTAAATAATACAAAAAT
>NW_007578823.1:85089-100895 GCF_000690725.1 Stegastes partitus | reverse complement strand
TAATAATGCATTGACAGGATTCATAAATAGATGACATATTTAACATATTTTCTCCTGTAACCTGGGTTGACAGTTTGGTGGTTACGACCGATGAACTGAAAGCAGAAAACTCTTCGTGCATGAAAGGCGCTTTTTTAATTTCGCAGTGTTTACTGTGCCCGAGGTGGTCTCTGTAGTGTTTGCACTGAAGCACCTGACTTCATCCTGTGTTCACAGAAAGCCTATTGAACCGATTAATCTGTATTTTTTTTCTTGAGGGAGTCGCATTGAAGCGTCTGTTTATTTGGTGTGAGTTTTGTTTGGACAGCAGCAGGTGCCTCATGGCCGAAGTATGAGACTTGACAGCCCTGAAGTATGAGTGGGAGATATTGTTGTCAATAGAACACGATTAGGAAGCTGACAAATGCATCTTCCAATAAGGGTGCTTGTAATAAGCACACAGACATGACTTGTTAATTAATAAGCTTTAGAGGAGCTGGTTGTTGGATCCTGTTACCGTTGGACAGAATCAGTCCACCACTGTGCATTATATCGAGTGTATTTTTCATAAAGATATTTGAGACAGAAACCGTGAAAGATCATAGAAAAGAAAATTAAAGGTAACCTAAGGAGAGTGGATTTGGAAAACCAGTGTTATTCCATCTCTGATCTTTAGGGGACTTCAGCTCGACCGTCTTTGATTTGCTGGAAACTTTTTTTTTTTTTTATCAACAGCAGTGAAAATTTAAAACGGTATTTGTGAGATTTTAGCTTGATATACTCAATACATGTGGTTTAGAAAATATCACCAGTTAGCTTCTGCGTTATACTTTTTTTTGTTGTTGTTGACGTGCGGCTAAAAATTAGACTTTTCATGGCAGCTCATTTTTCCACAAGTGTCCATATTGTACGTTGAAAAAGAAAAAGAAATTGTTGATGACTGGAAAACAACAAATTAAATCAGAGGCAGGTGACGGTAAGTTCTGGTGGAGAATGCGGGCAATCGTCTTTATTGTCAACCCGACATGTGGTTGTTCATATTTAAGCAGATTATTAGCGATTCATTTGTTTACCTTCTGAACAAATGCACCTTGTGCTTGTTTAGTCGGTCACTGTGTGCTCACTTTTGTTAAACAACAGTTTCTACGCTGTCATAAAAAGGCAAACTCATTATCCTGCAGGTGAACAACACGAGCTGCAGCATCAGAGGGTTCATAGTTATTACAACACAGCAGATAGTTTAAATAGTCTACACACATGCCATGAAAAGGGTTTTGTCTGAGTGTTGTCATCATCTGGAAATGTCCAGCATCTCCAGCTCATCACATGGATTTTCCTACTTTTACGATTTTTTGCCTTTGTGTTGTGTCAGGATACAGAAGGACGAGTCCCCTCAGACCCCCTTCATCATCATGTACCACGATGGGACCATCTCGTTTGAGGGGGACATGAAGGTGGTCAGCACCTGCAAGTTGGACGTCCACAAGTTCCCCTTCGACACTCAGAAATGCAGCATCTCCATCGGTTCCACGAGCCACTGCGGTGAGGAAGGGAGTTTGTGCGTTTCAGTCGGTGAAGTGCTGCCGTGATTTTATCGCCTTGTAGAAGTCGATAATGTAATAATGGCCGATAACATAATAATGGCCGATAACGTAATAATGGCCGATAACTAACAATGGCCGATAACGTAATAACAGCCGATAACGTAATAACAGCCGAAAACCTAATAACGGCCGATAACGTAATAACAGCCGAAAACCTAATAACGGCCGATAACGTAATAATGACCGATAACGTGATAATGACCGATAACATAACAATGGCCGATAACGTCATGGCGGCTGATAGCATAATAACGGCCAATAATGCATCAATGGCCAAGAACATCTTAAATTTGCCAACAAAAAAATAACGAAAAATTTTGGTTATTACATTTGCAAAGATTTTATTATTTTTTTTACCAGGCCAATATCGTAATAAATTATTACGTTACTGGCCAAAAGGTATTGCGCTATTGGTTCAGGACTTCCATTATGTTATTGCCCTATTACATTTTAAAAAGTGCAAATTTATCACGCTATCGACTGTTATTACGTTATCGACTTCTAGACTCTTTAATTTGCTTTTCTGTCTTGTCTCACTGCAGCGGATGAAATAAAACTCTTTCCTTTCTCAAATGCGTCTCGAGCAACGCAGTTTTCTCGAGAGCTGATGAAGACTCAGGGGGAGTGGGAGTTCGTGCAGCTGTCCATCACCAACAGCAACTTCACCTTCGACAACAAACTGTGGGACCAGCTCTCGTACACTGTACGCATTATTATTATGAGAATACAGCAAACAGAATAAGCGAGAACACAGAGAAGTAGTTTGGTATCCAGATCTCTGCCTAAATAAACACCTAATTAGGAGGTTGTAGAGCATCAAATGAGGGAATGTCTTTTATTTTCTTGTAAATCTCAGGAGGGAAAGAAAAACAAGCCTGTGGGGACTCATTTCTAATTTGTGTTCTCAAATGTCTTGAATTGTGCATCACTTCTTTACATAATTACATACATAACTTGTATATCTTTCTTATCTCCGAAAACTTGACCAAGTATGTCCCTTTTTACCTTCGTTTTGGTGTAGAGTGTAAATAACTCAGTAACACTGACCTGTAGATTTGTCTTTAACATCGTGCTTAATCCTGGATTAGGTTTCCAATCCCAGCGATGTTGAGGTTTGTGTTGGTCGACGCATTCTGACCCCTGAATCTGTTTTCTCAGTTCACCATGAAGAGGAGGCCGCTCCTCCACGTCATCAACTTCCTGCTGCCCATCCTCTTCTTCCTCACTCTGGACCTCGCCTCCTTCTTCATCTCCGACCGCCGAGGGGAGAAAATGGGCTTCAAAGTCACCGTGCTGCTGGCCATCTCCGTCCTGCTGCTCATCCTCAACGACATCCTGCCCTCCATGTCCAACAAGACTCCGCTCATAGGTACGGACCGACGCGGGGCTGTGATGTTTACCTGCACCGGAACAAAAAGTAGTTACTTCCTGTTTCCTCCTCCCAGCGACCTACTGCATTGTGATTTTTGCTCTGATGCTGCTCAGCCTGCTGGAGACGATCTTGGTCACGTATCTGATGGAAAAAGAGTCTCAGGACAAGCTCAGGCTGAAGGACGACGGGGAGGGCAAGGAGGAAAAAGTCAAAACCGACGACTGTAATGACGGTGAGAGCCTCGATATCGACAAGAAACTTAACAGATGCTCCCGGAAAGGACTTTTCTGGCTGCTGATGCTAGTTTTAATCCGGCTTTATAAGAATCTACGGTGTCCTATGAGGAGAAGGAGTGAAATGTTTTTTCAGGTGTAGACATTTAGACTCAATATTTCATATAAAGTCCACTGTCTTTTTCATTTTTGTTCATATTAATGAGTTTTTATTGACACACGGTGACATCTGTGCACAGAGACAAACATAGAAATAGATAAAAATCGTAAACTTGGCAAGTAAATATACGTTTTTAACGCTGAGGCCAAAGTTTATCGTCCAATATGAAGCTAGCTTTGTGTGTTTCCATCAACGCTGCATTTGAAGCAACGTCTGCTTAATGTCTGTGCTCTGTCTTTGTGATGACAGCTGTTTGCTCAGCGTTACCAAAGAGACACCAAACCCCACCTGTACTGTCCCGATGAAGCAGTCTGGACATTTTTCTGGTTCTTCTTAGTCGTTAACAAGCAGCCTTGTGATGCTTACATGCAGCAGAACTGTGGATCTCTGTTGTCGTTCTTCTAGTAAAACTTCTGTGTCTTTTTTCAGAGGATAAAAAGCAGAACTGCTGTTTGTGCGTCTGTGCTGTGCCTGCTGGTGAGAAACAACACGAGCTGCTGCCTGCTGTCGAAGAGGTACAGAGTTATACATACAGACGCTGTGTTATGGCTGCAAGCCCAGTGACCGAATTCATCCAGTGTGCATGCCATTAAAAGGTTCTTTCCAACTTTACACGATCCTAACAGGTTAATCCTTTGAACCCTGTTACTCACACATGTCTACTGCAAACCGCTACTCCTGGAATTAACACTGCATTATAAGTAAGTGATTGATCGTAACAACTGGACTTGCTTTAGTTCCTTGAAGATGTTTCATCCAAGAGGCTTCATCAGGTCTGACTGACTAGTTGGGAGTTCCAGATATCCTTAAGGAGCCATTAACACCTGAGTTTTGGTTTCGATTGGAGGTTTGTTGCTCCTCCCCCTCGTTATGTGAGTCGTTAGTGCTCCCCCTGACACAACGGGGTTCGTTAGGTTCCTTTGTGGCTCGGTGGGGATGTGGTTTCATCTTCCTGGGGAGACTTCATCTTCCCTAGTCGGTCAGAACTGGATGAGAGGTGAAATGTCTTCAAGGAACTCAAGCGAGTCCGGTTGCTACGATTAAACTACGAGAATAACCACGACCTGGATGACTGAGAATCTTCACAGACATGGATTATAAGTGTTTACCTTCCGATCGGTGTGAAGAAGATAACGCCGTTGTTACTGTGATAGAAACTGTGCCTGTGAGTTTTACAAAGTGTCTGATGAGCCTTTAAATGCTACTAGAACCAGACTTCTTGGATTTTATTTCATTCTATCAGTGAAAACAACAAAAATAACAGAAGACAGATTTCAGGCTTCATCGTTCTGACTAATCTAACTCTCTGTGCAGGTCAACAGCAGCGTTCACTCAGGAGAGTCCTACGTGCTGCTGCTGATCCTGGAGGAGCTGAAGCAGCTGCAGAAAACTCTGAACCTGCACCTCGGCTGCAAAGCAGACGGAGGGAAGTCCGCCCGCTGGGCCGCCAGGATCAACAAGGCCTTCTTCGTTTTCTACCTTCTCACTGTGTCGCTCTTTCTGTGCTTCATGTACATCCAGTGGAACTCTTAGAAACGTGGGACGGCTCCTTGTGATGCTCGTGTTTTAGATCGTCGGTGTCTGAACATGATGTGGTAGCTGAGAGAGTCAGTAGGATCGCTGGTTTATATTTTGTGAGCAATGTCGACGCACAATGCAGGAAATAAAAAAAAACACAGATTCTTTCATGTATTGGCGATTATGTGATTTAGCATTTTAAACTTTTCCATGGTGGCAAAACTGTGCTCTAGATGATTTATTCGTTTGTGCGTTGAGGTAAACGTCCCTGCAGCGGCCAGTCCAGTGCATTGTGTTTAATCAAAGTGTTGTTTGCAGCCTCAGATAAGCTAAATGCTGAATGTTGAGAAAGTAGAACAAGAAAAACAACAGCTGGAATCAGCAAAATAAAGAAGTCATATGATGTCAAATTAGATGATTTTTTGTTGTGTCACTGGTTTACAGGGTTTATTGCCTGAGTTTACAGGTTCACCCACATTTTATTCACCATGTTGTGGTGAATTGATCCACGTAATTCAACAAAGCTGCACAATCACTGCACTCAGTTTGTTTTACTGGCTGTGACTTCCTGCTGTGTTGAATCAGTCTAAAGGGGCTGAATGCTTCTGTAGTCACTTATTTTACATTTTACATTTTTAATTAATTGACATCACTTTTCACTTTGACATGAAAGAGTCTTTTTTTTGGTAAGTTCTTGTTAAAACCCCGCCAAAACAAAACCAAAACATTAAATTGAACTTGTGTAGTTTTTGGAAACACAAGTGCACGAAAACACAAACTGAAAGACCGTCTTCTGTCTGACTCTGTAATCCTTTATGTTGTTTCTCCGTTAGATCTCCGCCTCCGGTCCTGCATCAGCCCTCTTTCGCCTCACAGCTCATCCGTCTCTCACACTTTAAACCGATCAGGTTCGTCCTCAGCAGCCTGATGTTCTCTGTGTTATAAACCTGTCATGAAAAAACAGACCTGCTGTCCATCACAGTGAGGATCTGCTGTTGTTACACTCGTCTCTACACTAGTTGGTCAGTAAATCTATTCACTGTCCCCTTGTTTTGTTGTTGCACCACATTCAGTCAGTCGATATCTTTTTTAGCAATGCCACTGAGCACATATATTTATATCAATAGACAGTTTACTGGAGTTTGCTGATAAAAGAGCATCAAGCTGATTTCTGCCCTCTGCTGGACCAAAACTGAACTTCACTCTGCACATTTTTAAATTCAAGCAGGTCTTTGCTTAAAGCTTAGTTTTTTTTCCCCCCACATATGACAATTAAAAGTTGAATTATTGATTAAAAAACTAAAATATCTGATGGTGGTTATTTTAGATTCTGGAAGACTGAACATCCTTTGAGCACATTTTAACCGTAGAGCCGCAGAAGTGGACGTCTCGCCTGATAACTGGCGTCCCATGTGGACACTCTCGAGCTAATGCAGCCGTCCATGTGTGGATTTCATTATGTCGGGTTCAGATTACAGAGTGTGAGATTGGAAGAGAGCATCAGAAACGACATTTGATATCGTTTTTATCATGTTTAGCGTCTCCTACGCTGATCAGCCACAACATAAAGCCACTAACTGGTGAGGAGAATAACACTGGGCATCTTGGTACAAAGGATTCATGTGGATTTTACTCTGACTTGTATCACCCTAAGGCGTTCTTTTGGAGGCCTTCAGTGAGGACGCCTGACGATGGGCTCGACTGTTCTGGGATAAAAAGACAAGATGAACATCAACCTTATAACTGTAGTGATGGCCAATGGCAGGTAAACCATATCCCAGGCAAGGAAATATTCACTCTAGGAGAATAAAAGGGTTGACTAAGATTTCAGAGCACTGAACAGCAAATGATAAGAAAGAACTCACCTCCTGGTTCTGGATGGATGATCTTTTTGTCTCATGACAGATATGTGTCCTTTGGCCGACTGTATGTTTTCTTTTGTTTTTAAAGGATCTATCTGCAGAAACTGCTCAGGAACCAGGTGAGGAACATAACAAACAACTATTTTAGGGGCACGAGGCGAACCTACATAAAATGAAGCGAGTGGTTTTAATGTTGAGGTTCATTTGCGTCGTTGACGACAACCGAGGTCCTCGAAAGTGTTAATTCCATTAACTATGATGAAAAATATTTGTTGTCAACATGTTTTTTGTGCTGAAAACTAAACTAAAAGTACGCTGCAAAAACTAATAATTCAAGGCTGGAACAAAAGATTAATTTTTGTCAACACTTAAAAACTAAACGATGATGCTCAAGACAAACAAATGGATGAACGAATCGATCAGTGTTTTATTGTGAAGCGTGGCAAATAGGTTACAACAAAAGAGAGGAGACGACAGGCATTGCCAGAAGAAAGGGCTATCTTTTATGAATTAATATCATCAAACTGAGATGTGTACATCAGTGATATCAGCAGTGTAGGTGCAGATGGATGTGATGCGGTGCGAGATGTTGTCTGATATAGAGACACAAACCAAAACGACAGCGTGGCTGTAAATCACAAGCATGACGAGAGCGAGCAGGAGCTGAGGGGTTTGGCCCTTTTGTAACCTGGGAGCGCTGGGTCCAAGAGCGTCAAGCAGGCAGGACCGCCCAGTCAGCCTCCAGCAGTTTAGGGACCTGAGGAGGCAAAACACAGACAGCCAAGGTGCCCAACCAACATGCTGGGTGGGGCCATCAGTGACCTGTAACGTTTATGAAATCACAACCTGCAGCTCCAGATGAAAGTTTCCTCCAACGACTAAAATGAGTCTTGTTTAGTAGATTTATCAGTTTAACTTGTTGTATAGCTCCTTATTAAACTCTTTACATTCAGTAACATGATGTGTCAGTCAGCAGGAGATTTTTTAAGGAGCTGATTTGTGAACTGAACTAATGATGAAAAGCGGCGACAACACAGCTGAGACAAACTACGAACATGAAGGCTGACATTTATAAAAACTTAATCTAACGCTGATGATACGATGCAGGTTGTAGCAGAATGTAAAGAAAACCTGCAGAATAGTCCTTTTATTTCTACCTGGCAGGAAGGAGGAAGTGAGGCGATCAATCAAACACACCTGAGCTGAGCTGCTGCTAACAAAGGAAGCATGAAGGACTGTTGAAGGGAAGAAGAACTTTACCGTTTGTGGTTAACTTTAAAAGAGTAATAGATGAAAGTACATCTGAGTAGTTCAGGAATCCACAACCAGCTGGATGTGACTAATTCCTGGTCAGGAACAAACTGCAGGTTATAGACGGATCCCATCATCAGGACTGGATGTGTGTCGTTCCTCGTCTTTGGCTGTCTGTTGTTGGATCCTGGTTCAGATAAGTCTACTAGCTTTTATTGTTTCCTCAGTTTAAGGTGCATAATTGATCCTGCTAGCCTCTCCGGCCCTCACCGATGCTCACAAACCCGACACAAACTCACCCACACCTCTCAGAACTGAAGTTCACTGAAACAAACTGATCATCACTTAAACTGACATTATTTGTAAATTATTTCTTAAAAACCGTTTAATTGTCTTCATCAGGATTCTGAATTTGCTTTTTTTCTGTGTCTGATGTTTAGATGGCATTCTGTTGCTTTAGAGGGCTTTTGTCAATGAGATTTTTGATTCTTAATTTACACGTTAAGTGTAAAACAAACAAACAAACAACAAAAAACAGGCCAAAATTGCCAAAAACAATCAGAATCAAAAATCTACTTTTTGTTGTTTTTTTCCTAATAATTATTTGTTCTTTTACAGTGTGTCACCATAAACATGACAACATGTTACTGTGCTTTTAGTACCTCAGAAATCTTCTTATTATGTATGTTATTAGATACAGGTCCTGTCGCTTTTACATCTTTTTTTGTGGCACCTCTGCCGCCAGATTTTCATAATTTGTTTCATCATTTGTTTTCTGCAGTGCAGAGTGAGATATACTGATGCTCCCTCAGTCATTTTTCTTTATTATTGTCATGCATTTAAGAACTTCAAACCCGTGGTGTCCAGATTTCAGAGCGTATTTAGCAACCAGACTGAGAATAAAGGGTGAACATGTGTTTTTTCACTGATGTTCCTTCAGCTTCCTTCAGCTGTGGCTCAGGTGGTAGAGCAGGTTGTCCTCCAATCACAAGGTTGGTGGTTCGATCCCCCTCCACAGTCGAAGTGTCCAGTGGGCAACACACTGAACCTGAAGTTGCTCCCAGTGGCAGGCAGCACCTTGCATGGCAGCTCTGTCACCATTGGTGTATGAATGTGTGTGTGAATGAGAAACACATTGTAAAGCACTTTGGATAAAAGCGCTATATAAGTGCAGACCATTTAGCTTTGGAACAGCTTTGTCCTGACTGTGGGACATCAGCGAGTCACTCCTGCTGTTCTTATTGAACTATATAGTCATTGTATTTCAGCTGTGCAAGCTTTGCTCTTTAGCTGGCACTTTATCTGATTTATATGAACTTATTTCTTTAGTTGCATTTTCTTTTATTTACATTTTTCACTCATGTGTCTTAATTGCATTTTATTTGCACCTTCATCTGTTTGTGTTCGGTGACGTTCATGTCGAGTGCGTCGCATCTTCCAGCTCTGTAATGTCATTATCCTGGAAAGCTCTTTGCACTTTGTACATGTGAAAGTGCCACATAAATAAAAGTAATTATTCTTTAACAGTCATTACAGGCCATTTTTCCTTCCACTCCTGCAAACACTGTGACCCCTGTGGGAGCATCCGCCGTCCGCAGATGATGGCTGTTAGACTAATGAGATTACAAAAAAACTCTCAAAGGATGCGTGATCCGGTTTGCCCGGCCCTCTTCCAGTATTAGGGGATCGTGTTATTACCACAACAGGCTCGGTGACATTTCCAGACAGCGCTGAGAGGACAAGGACGCACGCTGACTCCACAGATTTTGGATTTTCAGCCGTCATGATGCTCGTCGGCCTCCTCGCTCTGCTTTTCCTCTCAGGTAGGTTTGGATGAAGTTTGGAGAAAAGCTAAACTTCATTCCTGAACATTCTGTGTAGATTTAAGTTTTTAATTTAAGGGTTAGGAAGGTTAAAGCTCTGCTGAGTTTCAGAGATGCTCTGGTTGTCATAGTAACCTGTCACTGCTGATGAATCAGAATTTTAGGGATTTACATCGGTATCAAAATTTGCATTTGTTTTCCTCACATCATTTAAAAAAACAACATCTGAGTGACAACAGATGAGGAAAATGTGTTGACTTTTACTAGAACAGCTCCTGTTTAGTGTAACGTTGAGTCACATTTAAACTGAAATGAGAAACTGCTCAAAAATCATTAGCGCGCTGAGGAGCTGAAATGCTGCGAAGCCGCCAACGCCCATCTCATAATGGCCTTTCAGTGACCGCAATCACTGGATATTACTGCAGGTAATTGTGAGCTGGTGTTCTTTCATGGTTTAATTATGAATTCAGACACCAGCCCACAGAGACTGATGTCATTTTTTTGCACATGAACAGAAACTGGTGTCCACATGAACTCCAATGAAGGAACATGTCTTTGGTTTTTGCAGGAGCTGGAGCGTCCTCTGAGCAGAACTGCAGCTATCAGGACGTGTTAAACCACCTGAACATGACCAGAAACAACGAGCTGTACTCCATGACCCGACCCGTTAGAAACTACAGACGCCCCACACGAGTGTCCCTGGAGGTTCTGCTGTACGCCATCCTGGATGTGGTGAGCTGTTGAAGCTTCATTTATCCATGTTTCAAAAGACAGTTACAACATTTACTTGTGTCATGCATGTGGACTGCATCTGCACAGAGTCAGAATGCTGTCAGACAGGAATGAGTGCATGCTTTAGGAAACTGTCTGTGGCTTCAGCATCGAATCTACAATGAAAACCTTTGGTCAGAAAGATCCTTTTAGCCTTCGGTGATCAGAGTAAAGAGGATTCTCTGTGATCCTTCCACTGTCCTGCCAACACAGAGCTTAGTGGTGGTTTAATAGCTCCGTTGTGTCTTTATCAGTCTGAATTTTAAACAGTAGCTTAAACCAACGCAGAGAGAAGATGTGCTGCAGGAGTAAACCACAAACGCCTCCATTTCTGTGTCTGGTTTTATTATTTTGCAATCATTTACTGTCTTGATGAGATGATGACTAGATGATTTATGACAGCAGTCTGAGGTGAAACGGGATGTTCTTTCTTTCTTTCTTTCTCGTTCACTTCTGAGAGGTTAAATATAACTTCCGATCTTCCATTGCCATCAGATTCCTGCAAAGGAAGCAAAGAAGTTTAATTTAAATCTCTCATCCCAGAGTATGAACTGTTCCTCTGAGTGTGCAGACGACCTTAAAATGAACTTTCTGTTGAGGACACTCAGTGACGCTGCTGCTGATGTTTTTGCTGTTCGTTGTGTCTGGAATGGTTTTCTCACACATTCATTTCTTTACAGGTTGAGAAAGACCAGAAATTCATTCCTTATGTTTGGACTGTCACGGTGAGTTCTGTCAGGAGACGATGACGACTGACATTTTTGAGCTTCGTTGAGAAACTTTAAACTGTTATTCAAGCATTTTAGCACGTTGCTTCTTCTTCTCCTCTGCAGAGGTGGCACAACGAGTACATTTCCTGGGATCCAAATCAGTTCTGTGGAATCGATAACGTTTCTCTTCCAACTGAGATTCTGTGGAAACCAGATCTCACTATTGAGGAAATGTAAGTCTAATTGTATCGGCAGACACGTGTTTGTGAAGACACCAGCTGACGTGTTCCTCAGCTCCTTAGCCTCACCATTAAGTGTATGTTCATTAACTTGTGACATGATGTGAAACTATGCTCCAAACTGGACGTCTGTGGAGACACTCGTGCACAAAATCACAAATCCTGCACAGTCCGTGATGCTCGTTCCATCAACCAGCGGTGATGTTTCTGTCAGAGGGTAGATGGAGCTGATGCAACACACTCACTCCTACAATCACGTGTGTGTGTAGGAATGTTTTTATCCTGATGTGCAAGTAATGTTACTAAATAATAAACAAATGTTGGTATGGAGGCGTGGCCAAGGTGCCGACTGACCAATGATGTCACACAGGTGAGAACAGGTCTGCACCGTTACCTCACCAGGAACTCTTAAAGAGGTTGAAAGAAGATGAGGAAACAGAGAGACACAGCGGAGACTCAGATGACTAAGGCTGAAATAAGGTTTATCAGGAGAACAGTTTATGCAATGCCAGCATCAGTTCTGAGGATTCTCTCGTACCTTAGATCTTAAACCGTCCTTTGGTGGGAAATCATATCTAGATTTATGGATGGAAGGGAACACATGAAGATAGCTCGGCACCTTGAGAGGTACAGGGAGGGCCTATAGATCCTATAGAAGATGTGTAGACTGCTCTGTTATAGGTTTTATAGACTGATGTCATACGATCTCCATTTAGAGAGGTCAGGAGAAGTTCAGAGGATAAAAGTTCATCTTCAGAGGCTTAACTACAGAGAGAGGGCCAAGTCACACAGAGTAGGCGTCGTCTAAATATTAAAAAATATATAATAAAAATCTTAGCCCCACTTGATTCAAAAGCAGCGTATTTGTCTACATTGACCACATCTGGTTTTAGTTTGGTTTAGTTTTTTAACGATTTACTGTAATGGGACAGAGTTTCACAGTTTTGTTAAATTGCAGATAATGAGTAAAACCAAAAAAACAAACAACAAAACAAAAAAACTGACCAAAACTATAAATTACATCCACATCAGAAATCTGTATTTTAAAGTAAAATCAGAATTTTTTTTAGAATACGCTTGCGCAGTTTAATTTGATTTAAATTCCACCCTCCGTCTAAAAATCCCCCCCAAAAAACAAAAAGACGACCTCACAGATATTCGTCATTATTTTCACTTGCAGCTTCTTTTTTTCTTTTTTCTTTTTTTTTTTTTACAAGTTTTGTTCTTTCCAGTCTTTAAGCCAAGCAGTGTTGCAACATCCAGTTGATAAATGATCAGTGAATACCATAAATATACCAAATAAACAGCAGAACAGGCATTAGTTGCTCTTATCACTTGTTCTCTGTGGCATCATTATCTCATCGTAGATTAATGGCACAGTAAACCTTAATCCCTCCAACAGATATCTGCTTTGTTTATGGGGACATCTGCTCCAATTAATAGACATGTTCCTCCCTCAACACTCATCAATGCGATCTTTTTAGCTCATGACTTGATTGTAGGAAAAAGAGTGGCCACAGTTTGGATCTGTGGGGGGTGCAGTTCATCGGCAAAACGAACAAAAATTAAATCTTCTAGATACCTGCTTGTTGGTATATGCTACGAGACAAACTCTAAAAGGGGTGGATGTTCTTGTCTTCTGATATTCTGGCCTGTTTCAGTGGATCAAATAGCTACCTGCAGTTTGAGAAGCACCTCTAATGTCTGCGTTTCCACACAGGACCGAGAAGGACAAAGCCCCTCCGAGCCCTTACCTCAGCATCAACGATAAAGGTTACGTTGAAGTCCAGAACGACCAGGTGCTGGTGAGCACCTGCAGGATGCACATTTACAAATTCCCCTTCGACATTCAGAGCTGCAGCCTCTCCTTTAAATCTGTCATACACACCGGTGAGGACATGTTTATTATTGTGCTAATGGATGAATGGGTTAGAGTTGCTTTATATGCAGTCTAATGTCTTCAGCTGCAGCTGTTTCTCACAGTGAAGATCTACTACGAGGTAATTAAATACACCACTCATTAGGCAGAATCGATGATCATTAATAATGCAAGCTCTGCGTTAACAGCTTCTAATCTTTCAAGCCTGATTTATGCTTCCCATGTCTGCATATGGGCTGCTAGGTGGCGCAGTTGGTAGCACTGTTGCCTCACAGGAAGAAGGATGTATTCATTTCTCCAGATATCCTGTGCTGTGCTCGTCCACTCTGTTAAACACACCTCAGGAATAATCTCACTGACAAGGTGCTACAGCACCGTCTGTAACCAGCTGTGAAACGTGTGGAGTCACAGCCAGCCTTCCAGAAACGTCCACCGGACCCCCACAGAGGTTTCAAAGATACCATTAGATTGATTTGTACCCTGTTGTCGAATAAACAGAATCACTGCCTGCTTTCAAAGTCTGCATTAGTCATGTAGGAAACCATTCATTGGTTTTCAGGTCCAGCTGCTGCCCATTGTTTACATCAAGATTTTAAAGAACAGGTTTGTCATTAACTCTGCTGTCTCCAACAACCTCACAGTTCTTTCCATCTTCACCTTCAGCCAAAGACATTCGACTCCAGCCCAGTGACAACTCCTCGGAGGCCACAGAGTGGTCTCGTGACCTGATGAGGACTCAGTACGAGTGGCTCTTCATCAACATGACGGTCACCACAAAAAACGCCACTGATTTATTCGACCAGGACGTCATTGTTTACACTGTATGTATAACTACATACACACACACACACACTGGCAGAACTATGTATTATTGAACCATTCAAGTGCAAACAGCTGTATGTTTGAGCTTCAACAAGAGACAAAATATTTACTTTTACACTGTTGTATGCTACATTAACCTCATGAATCATCTACTTAATCATGTCTGAAGATTCTCAGTCATCCAGGTTGTAGATTAATCATAGCAACTGGACTTACTTGAGTTCCTTGAAGACGTTCCACCGCTCATCCAAGAGGCTTCATAAGTTCTGACTGACTAGTTTGGAGTTCCAGATACTTATATCCTTAAGGAGCCATTAACACCTGAGTTTGGGTTTCAGTTGGGGGTTTGTTGCTCCTCCACCTCTTTATGTGAGAGGATGGATGAGAGGTGAAACATCTTCAATGAACTCAAGCAAGTCCAGTTGCTACGATTAAACTACGAGTATCGACTTAATCAGTTTATTACACTGCGTCTGGGAAGTTTGATGATTCACCTGAATCTTACACCTAATGTCTCAGATCACCATGAAGAGGAGGTCGCTCCTCTACATCGTCAACTTCTTGGTGCCCGTCCTCTTCTTCTTGTGTCTGGACTTGAGCTCCTTCCTGATCTCAGACAGCGGCGGTGAGAAGCTCAGCTTCAAAGTCACCGTGCTGCTCGCCGTCACAGTGCTACAACTTATCCTCAATGAAATCCTGCCGGCCTCATCAAACAGGATCCCACTAATAGGTAAAGAAGCCCAGAGTCTTGCCTTCATAGCAGAGCAGGAACAGCACCTGCTGACTAAATCAGTAGTTATTTCTCTGACATTAATGATTCTGCCTGTTGCCCTCAGCGGTCTACTGCATTGGGATCTTTGCTCTGATGCTGCTCAGCCTCCTGGAGACCATTGTTGTGATGTATCTGATGGAGAAAGACTCTGTATCCCAAAACAAAGAACCAGACAGAAACCAAAGCCTGGAAGAAGACAAACACGGCAAAGCCAACCTCCACAGCTGTCATGAAGGTGAGGCCAGAAGACAGTTGCACAAAGTTCAAAATTCTATTAGTATTTTGTAGAGATTAGAGCATCTATATGTTTAATGTGGGAATTTACTTTTACTTTGCTGCCACTTTATTTTACAGGACAATAGCCATAGAAAACTGACACCATCAGCATTTAGATTTAGATGTTCAACACCTATGTTAAGGCTAACACTGCTCCAAGCCCTCTTTCCATCTTTTCTCACTATTTGCACACAAGGTCCTCAGATCTTTAAGCTCCTTTACTGGATTGAGCAGCTCAGCCCAACCTAGAGAGAACAATCCACCAGTTTCCAGCAGAGAACCATGACTTTAGACTTGGAGGTGCTGAGTCAAATCCCGGCTCCTTCACACTTAATGTGCACTGAAGGTTGTGGTCTGATGACGCAAATAGAACTATGTCATCTCCAAAAAGCAGAGATGTGACTCTGACGTTCCCAAACCTCCATCCTCCAACTGCACCTTGAGACTACGTCAGTGAGAATCACAAACAGGACAGTGGACAAGGTCTAACACCCACCAGAAATGTGTTTGTGCCAAGAATACAAACACAACTCTC
>NW_007578823.1:55115-84645 GCF_000690725.1 Stegastes partitus | reverse complement strand
ATCTACGAAGCGCCTGCTGGTGAAACTTCATCTGAGCTGCTTTCTGCTGCTAAAGAGGTTCGAGTCAAGCTGCTCTTTAATTCTTATTCCAATGAGCTTCAAAATGCTAAAGCAACGGTTCAAAACATTTCACTCCTTGCAAACCGCTTTTGCAGGTCAACAAATTGACAGAAGAGCACCAAAGCTTGGAGAAGCTTTCGGACGCGCTGAGAGATTTGGAGAAAACATTACGTCTGCTCCTCGACGGCAGAAAAGACAAGAAGGACGAGCCGGGCTACTGGACCAGAGTGGCTAAAAGAGTCGACAGGGTTTTCTTGATTTTCTATGTCACAGTGGTCGGTCTGTTTTTAGTTTTTATCTTTGTAAAATGGAACAGTGCAGATGATCATTGCTGCGGAAAGAGAAAATGATTAATCATTTCTTAGTTATGGCTTGCTGGAGTCATCGTTCTCAACCCGGAAATCACAATTTAGTTTCAGGAGGTTTGCAGGGAAGTGGGCTAAAAAAAGGTGATGCTAAAAAAAAAATGATGTAAAACATACTTTAGACAAATAGCATCACTTGAAAATCTCCTGTACTATCTGTGTTGGTCACTGTTTACACAAGCTCTTAACACACGTCTGCATTACATTCATTTCCTGGAAACTCACCTGAAACATCACAACACCTGTTCAACTCCTCTCTCGCCTCCACACGGCTGGCCAATCCCAGCGTGAGGCGAGTCTGAACACTGGATTGTAAAGTTCCAGGTATGAAGAAGGTTGAATTTATGATCTGTCACAACTACATGTTAGTTTTGTTTCACACATCTTGCTTTGGTGGAAGATGAGATGATGCTTTGTTCCTGGATTTAACAAAGTGGAAAAGTATCTTACAAGGACTGAATGCTGTTGTTTATTGGACTCAGTGTAACTTATGCACAGTATGAACACTAGTCTTTGTGAAATTATAGCACTCTAACATGATCTCTAATTGTGGATTTAACCGTGTCTACATAGTAGTATATAACATGTACTCTAACAGATTATGCAGATCTATGCAGGGAATGTTTGATATATCAAGGTGTGTTTTCTTCTGAAGAAGTGGAAATCATTGTACTTAATGTCTGCTCTTTGTGTTTTGTTGAGTTCTGTGACCTTATGTGCTTTGAAGCATGTATCAGACTCTCAAATAAACAAAAAGTCACATTTCTACTCAGAAACACACACACTCGTCTTTGGGTTGTCACCACCTTGCCAGGGTTCCACCACCACCACACATTTCATACGTATGGCTGCACAACTGAACCTCTTCACGGCCTGTTGAGCAGAAGTTGGAGCTTCTTTAACTCGTGTGCTGTAGACGATGTCATCCACTGACTTTTCAAAGCTCACAAAGTCTTACTGTTTGCTGTGATGAACGCTGCAGGTTGGATGTGAGAGTAGAAACACTCCCAGTATTGGTAAGCAGAGCTGCCTTTCCCAATTGCTTCCATTTTCTGCACAGTGTTCGGTGACTTCTGCAGCTTGGGTTGGCTTAAATTGTTCTGGTTGAATCATCAGTACTGTGTTTTAAAGTGCATGATAAGTCAAGCTCAGAATCTGAATGTGAGTAAGGATTGTTCAGTCATCCAACTTTAAATGTTGTCATTTAATGCCACCAAGGTGATGGTAATTCTGAGTTTTAGTAGAAGGCAAGTAGACTTCTTTTTGGTTCTTGAAGACGTTTCACCTTTCATCCAAGAGGCTTCCTCAGTTGTAACTGACTAGCTTGAAGTCACATGAATTTATTTTCGATCAAAACCACATGGCTAGTAACACATCAAAATGTGACTGGATGTAAGTACCTGATAAGTGACGCTGTAGACTTTCTTCTCTGTTCGGAGGCGACTGGTCACTCCTCTCAAACCGTCTGTCTTCTCTGTCCAGAACATGAACGTTGCTGTCCTTAAAGGAGTTCAGCTCATCTTTTTGATGCAGGTGGACTGATGAGTCTTGTCCTGAGGAGCTGGTTGTACTGAGCTTTGTTTAGTCTCTTTAGATCTGTGCACTCCTCTCTGCATTGGAATATATATGTACAGCCTCACTTGTGTTTGGATGTTTTACCCTTTGGGTGAGCCAGCTTTTGTATCAGAGTGTTGTTGGGTCTCTGTTTGATGATGTTTTGTTTTGTTTCTGGACATTTTTGCTGACTAAATGAAGGCCCGGTTAGGATAGCCAAAAGTGCTTTCTCAATCGATAAACCAGACTTGATTTGTGAAGCACTTTTCATGTGGTTCAAAGTGTTTTATAGAGCACAAGTAATGAAAAGGCTATAAAAAACATGTAAAAACACCCCATAAACAAAAGACCTGAGGGTTCCAGAGGGTCCATAGGATGAAAACCAATCTGATAAATAGGTGCTCCTTTTTCCCCTCTACTAAGGCCTGGTCCACACGTAGCTGGGTTTTTGTAAAACCAAATATCCTGCCCCCTCCGTCTAGAAAAAAACTTCCGTACACACCACCTCGTTTTTAGAAAAGAATTCATCCACACCTCACTGCATTAGTGTGTTTTTAAGCACATTCATATTCTACGTGAGCAACAACCAGGACGTACGGAAATTGTCACGCCATTCTTCCAGGAGCACGATTTCCATCTCAAAGTTCTCCCACCAGCTGGCAGTGAGTCCCGGTCTGACCCAAAACTGGAGTCGGAGTCTTTGATGGAAAACATGCCTCGGATGTGGAATGGCAAGGAGGCAGAAAATAACCGTCCTTAACATCGTCCTTCGCCTGTGTTCTTGTACATGGAGCGGTATCTGGGTCTGGACCAGACACAACACAGTTCTGAGGGCGTCCACGCTGTTTCCAAATGTAAACACAGGTCGCATATGTGATGTAAAGATCATATTTAGTCGCAGGCAGTGATGTTTTGAAACCTAAAACCCAGTTATTGACGTCCACATGCAGACGCATAAACAGAGGATTCGTAGATCTTCACTTTGGTCGGTTGTTTTGGGATGGGAAAGAGAACGACCACAGAGAAGCATGGTTGCTTTTGTAGAAGCACTTAGACTCAGTGTTAGGTGTTGTACAAAAAAAAACAAAAAACATTTGTTTGCATCAATTAATGCACAGTCAATTTCTGTGGCAAAAAATGAAAATATTCCCTGGAGAGGATGGGAAAGCTTTGCACTGTGATGAGTCGCATCTGCAGTTAGTTGCATATTTACTACACGTCCATCTGATGTGTAATCTATTTACATTTGACGTACTTCATGATGCAACTCCTATATTTATCCACTTTGAAAAACAAACAACATCGATAGCGGAAGTGGGAAGTGAGCAGCTTTTGGTTTGATAAGAGCTAACTGGCCTGCTGATGGCTGTGTGGTGTGTGTGTGTGCTGATAGTTCCTGGCAGCTTTGTTTCATGTGTTTTGTTTTTTTTTCTTTAATTAGAAAAGGGAAAAAGAGGTTGGCTGTTACATTCGCCCTGCCCTCTTCCGGTGATATAAGAACAGCAGGAAACATCTCCAGACAGCACGGAGACGACAGGGATGCTCACAGCCATGATGCTCGCAGGCTTCTTCTTCCTGCTCTTCCTCTCAGGTAAGTGGAGTAAAATACAATCCCTGAAATTCTGCACTTATTATTCTCTTTGGCTCATAGTGGAAAGCTGTGCTGGTTTTTCACAGTTGCTCTGCTTTGTTTCTGCCGTTTGTCATGTGTACAAATTCTACGTGATGCTCAACTCCTGCCTGGTTTTAATGTATCATGAATGTCTTGTTGCTCACTGCGAACTAATGATTATGTGACCGTCTCTACGTGATTATCTCACATCATTGGTTCAGGATCGTTAGTTTAAAGAGCCCTCTTCCTCGGTAAAACTCATTTTCGTTGTGGATCGTAGTATTTGAAGGCAATTAGACTGGGTGTGTGGTGAAACAAACAGAATACTATATGAGCACAAATTGTTAAAAATTCAACCTAAACGTCAGGGTGTGAGGTCGACCAGTCTTAGGCATGATTACCAGTTACATCAGGCTGGCTCTATCGCCTCTCAACTCAGGCAGCAACTCCCTCCTTCTCATCTGCACAGCTTCAGAAAAGTCTTTGGAACGGATGCTCTGTCTTCATATAATTTCCCTTTCCCTTGGCTTTCCACCCTCCTGGTAGCGACCGATTCTCTGTGCTCACCCAGTATCCGTATCAATGACATGTAGCTTCAGGTTACTTGAGAGCACATGTCGAACCTTCTTCTCTGATTCGTTCCAACTTTGTCCTTTCTCATCTGCAATCCCATCAATCAGGATGTTTGTCTTCTTGCACTGATTTTCAAGGTAGTACACTTTGGTAAACATTCCCTCCAGGTCCTGCTTTGAGTTCTTCTTGCAGCTTTCAGATGACTTCATCTTTGTTTCAACCTCCAAGAATCCCGCTCTTGACTCTTTTTTTCTTGGGTGAATTCCAAACTTTTCTTCAGCTCCTGTACATCTCGAATAACACCCTTTTCGGAGCTGAAAGGTGTAGAAGATGTAAATATCCAATCAGGCCTGTGTTTTAGAGGCCTGGTTGAATCACAAACTCTCAATTTGATGCAATATTGTCCAAAAAGTTGAAGGAAAAAAGCTTATCGCAGTCAATTTGATTTAGCGAGCAGCTATAGCTAAGAGATTCTTAAAGGATGACATAGACACATGCTGTTCCTTCTGCATTCACAGCATTATGTAAATACACAAGAGTTTCTAGGGATTAATTCATGAACTGAAAAGGGGCTTTAATACATGAATATATCAAAATACACCACAAGTCTTGTATATTCTGTAGTGCTGACACAGTGCTGTGCAATATGGTCCAATTGCACCTTCCTATCCTTCTGCTATGGGGAGGAAAAAGCTCTGGTGTATTTCTTTAAACAAATCTTGCACGGTGCTAAGCCCAGGATGCAGTGATGGTGTCCCCTCAAAACAGTGACAATGAACTGTCTTGGTGGAACTCTTGCATGAAGGGAGGCGAAAGCTGCCATTCAAATAGCTAATTCACTGACTTCACAAGCAGGGCCACCTTAATGCATGATCAGCATTTCTGGCCAAACTTTACATTTTTGGTGCAGTTGGTTGCTGCCTGGAGGATTGACATGCATGGCCAAAAGCAGGCTTATACCTGCAATCCGCATGTGGTGAGTCACACTGCTAATTTCTGAGCGACTCTTTACAGAATGTCTCTTACAGTAAGTTTTAGCTAATTGTAGTTCATCATTACCTACTGATGAACTCAGGATTCAGTCTGTATCCCTCAAAATAGTGGAGTTATTGTGCGCTAACATTTGCATTAACATCCACCGAGAAAAAAACTAGCAGGGCTGCCTCACTGCATGAAGTTTTTAGTGTGGTAGGCTGCTGCCCAGGTGTTGATGTTACTTCCTGTAGGGAGGTGGATTGTGACGACAGTAACATACAGCAGAAGGAGAGGAGAGAACCAGCTGACAGGAGCAGCCAGTGACAAGCTTATACAGCAGTCTGCATGTGTTAAACATCCATCCATCCATCCACCATCTCTACACCTTAATCCTCACTAGGGTCGCGGGTGGCTGGAGTCTATCAGGCAGGTTCACCTGGACAGGTCACCAGTCTATCACAGGGCTACACTTAGAGACAGACAACCAAGCACACTCACATTCACACCTACAGACAATTTAGAATCACCAATTAACCTCAACATGTTTCTGGACCTTGTGGGAGGAAGCCGGAGAACCCGGAGAGAACCCACGCTGCACGGGGAGAACATGGAGACTCCACGCAGAAAGATCCTGAGTGTCCTTACCGGGATGCGAACCGGCGACCTTGGAGCTGTGAGCCACCGTGCAGCCCATGTGTTAAACAAAATGTACTTTTTAAAATGAGACATACTTTATTATAAAGGAATAGCTGATGGCCCTAAAAAGGTTTTAAATCCATAGATATAAGGCATTTCCCTAACGAGATTAGTGTTCTTCCAGAGAAGCTTTAATAAATGCTAATTTGATTGTATGTTAATTAAAGTAACAGTGATTTAACATTCTGTAACTGATTATCAAATAAGTGTCAAATAACCAAGAAGACTCACAGTCATTCATTTACAATGAGCAACAAAAGTTTATGATGCATTTAATTCATGCATTAAATCATCATGAGTCATGCATTAGTACTTGACCTGAATATTCATTATACAGTTTTATAAATTTGTCTGCATGTTCCTCCTGTCAAGGCTTTAACTGATGATAAATCTGAATTTCAGGGGTAATAAAGGTCAAATATCTTATTGTTCTCTAGCTTAATGTGCTCTATCTAAATATTTGAGTCCAATTTAAACTTAAATTAAAAACTGCTCTTGGGGGGAAAAAAAATAAAAAATCACTGATGAGCTAAAACCCTTCAGTCCTGCTGACGCCCGTCTCATAATGGCTTTTCTGTGACCACAATCTCTGGATATTTGTGAGCTGGTGGTTGCATTATGAATTCAGACATAACGGACCCACAAAGACTGATGTAGTTTCTGATAAATTATCGGCGCATTTACAGTAATTGACATCTGGATGAACACCATGACTAAAGTTCTAAATACAGAAAAAATGAGAGCGTCGTCATCTTTTGGGAACTGTTTCTATCCTAACGTGTTTTGGTGTTTTTGCAGCAGACGGGATGCACTCTGAGCAGAACTGCAGTTATCAGGATGTTTTAAACCACTTAAAAATGACCAAAACCAACGAGCTGTACTCCATGACCCGACCCGTTAAAAACCACAAACGCTCCACGCGGGTGGCGCTGGAGGTTCTGCTCTTTGCCATCCTCGATGTGGTGAGTTATTGAAGCTTCATTTGCCTGCTTTTCAAAGGGCAATTCAAAAGAAAATTCCAGTATTACTCGTATTTACTTTCTTTACAGGTTGAGAAAGACCAGAAATTCATTCCTTACGTTTGGACCGTCATGGTGAGTTCTGCCGGTAGACGGGCTTTCTAGATATAGCTTCCCTATCTTGGAAAACTCAAATGTTATTGTTTATTTAAGAAGCCTTTTCTATGAGCCCTTTTAACGTGTCCCACTTTATTACTCACCTACCCTTTTATTTGCTGTTTGCCACTTCCTGTTTCCTCTGCAGAGGTGGCACAACGAGTACATTTCCTGGGACCCAAATCAGTTCTGTGGAATCGATAATGTTTCTCTTCCGGCTGAGACTCTGTGGAAACCAGATCTCACTATTGAGGAAATGTGAGTCTGATTGGCTCTGCATGGCCGCCCTCACAGCACCAGTGTCTTTTTATCTTCTGGTTTCTAAAACCGAAACTTGTGGGGTGTTTCAGATCTGAAGCCCATACCATCTCATGATGCTTTATCTTGATTTTTTTTTTCCTGCTGTATTTGACTCTTTACCATTGTTTTTAACTTATTTGTGCGGTTTGAGAAGTGCATGTCTGTTAAGCTGATTTGTATTCAGACTGATTATGTGATGGTCTACATGATGATTCTATTGAACCCTGAACAGAGGTCACACAGACACTGACTCTGCAGCATCTTAACAGCTACAGAATTAATTAATACTGGAGACTGCTTACAAACTGATGCACATCTCAGATTAGCTTTAAAGACTGAATGTTAACACTTGCTGCAGTTCTTGTTGAATGGGCCAGTTTGGATTCTTAAGGTAAATCCATAGCAGGTATAAAAACACACCTGCTTATCAACATCGGTGCTGCACAGAGAACAAAACAGACTTCCTGAAAATTGCCATCTCAGTAATTTTCACTGTTTATTTATCCTCCAGTTCAGTTTATTGCTTTTTTCCCACAACTTTTCTTGCACAGACAGATTTAGTTTTACATTTTAAATTATGACACACCTGAACTGTTTAAGTGGATCAGATATTTTAGACAAATTTCCATTCAGTGCCAAAGCAGCTGCATAAAAGCACACAGAGTCATACCTGTGTTCTCTAGTTTTTAAAACATCTTCTCTCTGTGCTTTCACGCAGGATCGAGAAGGACAAAGCTCCTGCCACTCTTTACATCACCATGAACGATAAAGGTTTTGTTGAGTACCACAATGACCTGGTGCTGGTCAGCACCTGCAGGATGCGCGTTTACAAATTCCCCTTCGACATTCAGAAGTGCAACCTCTCCTTCAAATCCTTCACATTCACCAGTAAGAGCGTGTTGTTTATGGCGTGTATGTGTGAGGGGGGTTTAATCATGCTGTGCAGTTTGCTGTTTGTCTGGTGCTGGACATCGCTGTAGACAGCCATTTCCTAAAGATGTGCTTCAAGGCAACTGAATGCATCATTTGTTGGGTACATTTGGTGTATTTGTCATTAACATTGGGTGACTGATTGAGTCTTTTGGGCTTTATGTGCCACCTGTGGTTCATTTCCTCCTCGCTACCTAAAACAACCTCACAGTACTTTTTTTTAATGTCCACCTCAGTCAAGGACATTCGACTCCAGGCCAGTGACAACTCTTCAGAGGCCACAGAGTGGTCTCGTGACCTGATGAGGACTCAGTACGAGTGGCTCTTCATCAATCTGACTGTCACCGCCATCAACGGCACTGAATTAGTCGACCAAGACATCATCGTTTACACCGTATGTACACTGTAAAAATAGAATTTAGTCCAGTCAAATCAAATCCAGCTACTAAAACTTAAAATGTTTTGTTTCCAGAACTTAAAAACACAAGTTCCTTTAACTGTTTGACTTAAAATGATGAGCTGAATGAATGAACAGCTGAGAGGTCACTCAACTCATGAAATTAAGTTTATAAGAAACTAATAGACAGACTTCCCAGGATGCATTGTTAGGCAGTTAAACTCCCCAGAGACTCTTGTTTGTTGTAGTTTGATGGTTAAAACCTGCTGTGTGTCTTTAGTTTATGGTCATAAATGGCTTCGACAACTGAGGCTGTAAGTCCTCAAAGTTAAGTGAAGAAAAACTGACTGAAGAGAGTCTGTCTGACGTCACTTTCTTTGTGGCTACTTGATTTAACTTAATACTCTGAACTTGTTTTCTCAAGGTAAAGTAATTTAACTAATTTTACACTTCTGACAAGATGACTTTTAAATAACTCAGTGTTGAAAGTGCAGCTAACGCTCATTTTCAACGGGTGAACATACATTTCTAAGCTGACTGAACTTAAAATGAACTGCAGTGTATAACTAGAAACACATCGACAAGTAAGTACAGTCATGAAACAGAAGTTGATGAACACTTGTAAGGACCATGTGTACCATGGCAGTTCCCAATGACTCCTATACCTCTGAGTTTTCTCTGACGGAGTCATTGAACACCATGCGTCCTTCTTCATCATCAATCATGCATTTGTGGTTCTTTCATAGATGTAGGTAGGTAATCCTCCTCCTTCATTATTCCACTTACTTTGTGTAAAGCACCAGCTGCACTGGCTGCCCCAGGGCATTATGCTGCCACCACCATGCTGGATGGTAGGTTTGGTGTTCTTGGGGTTAAAGGCTTCATCTTCTCTCCTCCAAAATTATTTCTGCCCATTGTGGCCAAATAGCTCAATAGCTAAACTTTTGTTTCCCTGACCACAGAAACTTCCTCTAGAAGGTCTTTTTCTTTGTCCATGTGATCAGCAGCAAACTTGAGCCTTCTGGAGAAAAGGCTTCGTTCTTGCACGGCAGCCTCTCAGCTCATCGTGTTGTAAAACATACTTCATATCTAAATTCACAGATCACCATGAAGAGGAGGTCGGCCCTCTACATCGTCAACTTCTTGGTGCCCGTCCTCTTCTTCTTGTGTCTGGACTTGAGCTCCTTCATGATTTCAGACGCCGGCAACGAGAAGCTCAGCTTCAAAGTCACTGTGCTGCTCGCCCTCACAGTGCTACAACTTATCCTTAATGAAATCCTGCCTGCCTCATCAAACATGATCCCACTTATAGGTAAGGAGGCCCAGAGTCTTGCTTTTACGTATTAAATCACATAGTGATGCACATACAGACTCAGATAGTACATATTGGTGTCATTAGTTATGCTGCCTGCTCCCCTCAGTGATCTACTGCATTGGGATCTTTGCTCTGATGCTGCTCAGCCTGGTGGAGACCATTTTTGTGATGTATCTGATGGAGAAAGACGCTGCATCCCAAGACAAGGAGACAGACCAAGACGGCAGCCTGAGAGAGGACTGTATCAAACACTGCAAAGCCAACTTCAACAGCTGCCATGAAGGTGAGGTTAAAGGCCAGTTGCACCAGTTGTTTGTAAGTTCAGAATGACCCTCCTTCCAACAACACTAGTTACTTATTAGTACCACAACAGACTTCTGGAGAAATTAGTAGAATAAAGATAAAGATAAGATAAAGAGACTTTATTGTCATTGTGCAGAAGTACAACGAAACTTGTGTGGAAGAACACGACAATAGCAGCAGTGCAAATAAGAATAAAAATAAGAATACTAGAAATAAAAATAATTTAAACAAAGTACTATATACACAAAGCATTATATATATTATAAATATGCCCAGTTATACCCAATAGTACCATGCTGAACATAGCAATAAACAAGTGGTTAAAGGCTGTTAAAGCTTATTGGTTAAATGATAAATTGCGTTAATAATTGAACCAATTAAAAACATATTAACCAGTAACACAGAAAATGAAGGACATGCATGTCAGGAGATGTAAAGCAGCTGTGGAACCTGGTTACGCCACCAAGTAGAGCTTCTTCCCGTTGAAGAGGCCGTCCCTTGGACTACCGGCATTGTGGGCGTTTAGCTAATAAAGGTCCACAATGTGAAAGTCTTCCGTGCCGACTGACTAGAGCTCTCCCTGCAGGCGAGTGGCCTCGTGGCTGGGAATCATTGGAGTGGTCACGTCATCTGGTGCTCGCTGTTGGAACGGCTTGTAGCACGCAACCATATTCACAGCGACTGTATCAAGACATGAAATGAGTTCATTGAGTTAATTTCATGTCTTTAATTACTGATTGACATGGCTGCCGACTACTGGTTTAATAATTTGTACCTCTGCCAGCCCTGCAGTGGCAGCGAAAGACATTGTTCAATAGTTCATGGTTCTTAACTGTCCACACCTTCGAAGGTGTCGGCGCTGCACTCATGCTGAAGGAGTTCACTGTGGTCTTATGGGTACTGATATTTTTGCTCTTTTTCGTAGATATTTTTCTTAAGGTCCTTATTTATTGGAACAAGATCACTATTTTTGTAAACTCTGGAGTTTTATTAGCAGCAAGAGCTTGTAGATGATACAAAAACTCCAGAGACATGCCTTTTTCCACTCTTGGGAAGGTGTTTGGACAAATAAGTCCGAGCAAAAACTCTCCAATGCCACTGTAAGGGCAGTAAAGGTGCAGAAGGGCATAATAGTTATGATGAAGCTATTCTGCCTGATACCGTGTTCAGAGTCTCTTAAAACAATGTAAGTATCGATTTACGGTTTGAAGAACAAATGTAGTAAAAGTGGAAATTTTGTCTGGCAAAAGAAAAGAGACAAAAACTGAGGTGAGACAATAAGGAACCTTGGTTTAGTTGGTAGAGAGCTCTGGGACTTGGGAAGATTGACTTGGCATTATTTCTATTGATCTTTAAAACAGCACAAACATTGAGGTTCCTGTTTCAAACTGGGACTCTTTAACTCTTTCATCCTCTGAAGCTGTTGCTGAGCTGACGACATCAAACGACCAAACAAGCCTGTTAATGCACCACTTGTTTAGGCTGAGGAGTAAAGAGGCACTAGTTATGGACCATTACTGAATCTGACCAGACGCTTGATCAAAAAGCTGTTTAATGAAGAGGAATATTAATCTTTAATGACATATAGTCATATAAATAAGCTCTGACTAAAGAGCCAAACAAGGCTGGTCTTACGAAGGAAACAACTTTACTGGGAGATAGAAGCTGGTTCTCTGATTTTTTTGACTTCCTTGTGGTTTTAGCTTAATATGATACTAAAACCTTTCCTTTCAGATGTGCAGAAATGGACTCAGGCTACATTTATCTACAACGTGTCTGGCGGTGAAACCCCACCTGAGCAGGTACCTGCAGCCAAACAGGTTAGAATGAAGCTGCATTTTAACTGAGCAGAGACACAATCCTGAAAGTCTACTAAAAGTCTGCTGAACCTCTTTTGCAGGACAGCGGCAGCAAATTGACAGAGGAGTTCCAGGCCTTGGATAGACTTACGGATGCACTGAGGGAGATGGAAAAAACAACATCTCTGCTTCTCAACGGCAGGAAAGGCGAGGAGAAGCCCGGGTACTGGACCAGAGTGGCTAAAAGAGTCAACAGAGTTTTCTTTATTTTTTACGTCACAGTGGTCAGTCTGTTTTTGGTCTGTATCTTCATAAACTGGAGTCACCCATAGAGAGGATAATGTCTGCATCATGATTCACTTTTTAAATCCACGTTTTCTAATCACAGTGTAGTCTCAGAGAGGGACTAAAGCAGGTCGATACTAAATAAAACGAACATATGACGTCACTTAAAACTCCTCGGCACTCTTGAATCTACAGACTTTAAGCAGTTGAGCTGCAGAAAAAAAAAATTGGAAAACACAGACGCACAATGCTAAAGGAGAGGTAAACTTAGTATTTGCTGAAATTTAAATATCACTTTAAAGCGACAAGATGTAGTTTCAAGTTGATAGAATCCACAAAAGCAAAGCACCGACACCAAAGCAGAAAGATCACTTGGGTTTAATTGAAACGGCACTTTGTAGTATTTCAACTACAGCCGGAACATTCAACTATTCACCTCATTATCATTCTGTTACAGCAGAATAATGATGAGGTGCAGTCAGACCATTGCACACCATCACTGTCAGAGAACGGTCTGGCTATGCAAGACTACAAGTTTGCACTTTCAAATGGTCAAAACCAGTGAACCCTATACATTATTACAAGGACAGCTATAGCCAGGATCACAGCATAACTACATCAAGCTTAATCAGTGAGCATCAAAGTTGTCACTATACGGACTCACGACACCTTAAACGAACCAGAAGAATAGTTTAAATACAGCAGAGAAAACCTCCATTGTCTCTGCACATATGACCAGAAAGTCAAAAGAGACGCAGCTTGGATAACCAACCACATACGTATATCGTTCTCACAGTCTCTTCTAAGAAGAATCTCCAACAGTCGCAAGATGTTGAGAATCCTATGACCTCGATAAACTCAGATGTGGACCTTCTAAATGTATTCGGCGTTTAGTTTTCCAATATTACAAAGGTGCCTGGTTATCCTCGTTAAATATTAAGCCGTGGACTGCATTAAGTTGATGATGTCAGTGCAGTGTGTAGCGCATGTGGGCTATATGACTGCAACAACAGAGACCTAGTTCCTTGACGGAGCCTGGATTGTGAATGAACACAGGAAGCTGTAGTGCCGGTTGAATATGAAATATATTAACAAAAGAAAAATTCATCACAACATAAATAGCAAAAACACCCAATACACCATTCGAAATAAAGAAAAAAATAATGGAGTCCCAACAACAATGATTATATATATAATCTTTAAAAAGGAGAAGAAAATTGTGCACATGTGTTGTCTTTATCAGTCACAACAGTCGTCCGGTAGGTAAGTGGGTGATGATTTTCTCCTACCAGGTCTTTGGTCTGGCTCGCCAGGTGAATTGGGTGGACATTCGGAAAACAATTGACAATTGACCCGGAAATAATAAAATAAATAACCAAATAAATAAATAACTAAATGTGGGCTACAAGTGACAGACTTTAAAGCATATGCATCTGGAGGCACCAGTAAATATTGAACTTCAGTTATTGATTTTTGACCCTTTTCCTTAAAATTGTTTTCAGTAACTTCCATAAGCAGCTGCTCCTTGTTCTGCTGGAGCTCTGTTTGCCACTTGTGCACTTAACTGTTGTTTCAATTCTCACATCTGCTAGAAGATAAAGATGTGCATTTATGAAAGCCTTATTTTTCTTTTACTACATCCTGGTATTAGCAGCGCTAATGTGGAAAACCGTTCTTGGCAGTCCAGATACACTTACTGCAGTGTGTCTGCGGTAAGTGTATCTGGACTGCCAAGACACACTTCTTGCAGTGACTGAAGAGCTGCTGTTTGCTTTATGAGGTGTTGCATCTTTGTCTTTGTGAAATTCGAGCACACCAATCTGAGTTTTAATCGTGCATCTAAATGTTGTTACCGAGTAATAACAGTCTTTATGTATCACGTGTTCTAAGGGTTTGTGTAAATTCTTGCAGCGAACTTGTGACATCAGGTTGTGTTTTCTTCTGAGGAAGAGCAACACATTGTCATGACTGTCTGCTTTTTGTGTTTATTTAAAGAGTCCTGTGGTCTGCTGTACCTGTTGGCTTTGAAAGCAATGTATCAGTATCACAAATAAACAGCAAGACGTGTCCTTTTATCAGATAAAAACACATCTCAGCTGCACAACTGACTTTTTTTTTATGCATTAGGTGGAATCTCACCGATGTTTGCTACAGGCAGAGCCGTCCACTGACTGTGTGTGCATCTGCAGCATCTCTAAAGCTCACTAAGTGCTACTGGTTGCTGTGATGTCTGCTGATGGATGTGAGAGTAGAAACACTCCTGAAGTAGTAAACAGAGCACCACAAGTATTGAAATCCCATTGCAGTTTTTAGCACTTCTGGGGCGTCTGGGGGATTCAGATTTCCCTGGTTGTATGGGTTCCTATATTAAAAAATACAGCATGTCATCTTCTTTTGGGAAACAACAGTAGAAAGGTCTAAAATCTTGTACTTATGCAGCTCAGTTATGAATCAGGAGCTATGTGAGGCTATTGGTGGGCACTATTCAACCATTAAGGTTAAACATAAGTGATTGGAACGTCTTGTGTTTTGCTTACATTTATTATATATTCATGAATGCTGGTTAATGTGCATTTGATTTCTGAGGCAAGAAATTAAATGTTAATTTGAAGGGGTGGAAGATCATCTGTATATTTACTGCTGATAAATCTCATTTAATTCTAATGGAATTCCTTCATGCGTTCATCTGCGGTGGAAGCAAGCAGCTGCTGGTTTGATAGGAAGCTGCTCAGTGCACTGAGCGCTGAGTGTGTTGGCAGCTTTTTCTGTCAGGAACTTTCTATTTAGTTGGTCGTTCCACTTGCCCTGCCCTGTTCCAGCGGTATTAGGACGAGCTGAAACACCTCCAGACAGCGCAGAGGCAACAGGGATGCTCACTGATCACCTCCAGCCATGACGCTTGCAGGATTCTTCCTTTTGCTTCTCTTCCTTGGTAAGTTCAAATAATTATGCATAATGCATGCAGGTATTCACCCTAACCCTAAACCTGTTATCCACTGATGCAAGTAAAATCCAATACCAGCAATTACTTTTTTTTCCCAGTGTGATAATCAGATAATGCAAATGTCCTTCATTAATCCTTCTGCTGCTTTTTAAGTTAATTAATTGTTTACGAGTGACATAAAAATGAGTTCAGTGTAAAGAGCCACTATAGATTTTATGTTTAAAATGTGTCCTGTTGACTTTTTAAAAAAAAAAATAGAATTGTAGAACACACAGTTTGACATTTCTGTTATTTTTTTAGGAGCAGCTAAAGTTCTCCGTAGAAAATGTTTCACAGTTGCAACGTTTTTATGGCTTAAATTGGGATGCAAGAGTCCATGGGGTGGACAATAAGATCATGATAACCTTCTACCGTGCAGTGCTGGAGAGTGTGATTGCAGCTCAGTATACGGCAGCCTCTCTGTTGAGGAAAAACAAGCTGCTGCTTCTAGTCCACACTGCTCAGAAAGATATAGGTGAGCAGGAGCGACCCCTCCCTGCAAAGCATCCACGAACGGGCAGCTCTCTGCCTGGCCAACAAGATCCTGAATGATCCTTCACACGCTCAGAACAAGAGTAGAAGAAGGCTCATAGTCCCACGCTGCCGATTGAACAGGTTTAAAAATTCCAGCTTCCATTAGGCTAATTAATCGAGACAAACAGCTCAAATTGTTTTTTAAAATGCCATGTTTTGGACTCTGATATTCACATTTCTTCTGCTTTTGCCTGATGTATTTATTAACTGTGTTTGTGTCTGCTTGTGTTGGCTGCAGCGTGGGTGAACAGCCCACCACAGATTTCCCCACGCCTGGGACAATAAAGTTAATCTTGAACTTCAGTCATCAGTACAAGAGGTTAACATCTGTGTTGCAGAGCATTTATGGGTTTGTGCAAAATATTATTATAACAATCTGCAGCTAAAACCCAGTAAATGTGATCTGTTTCAATAGTGGATGAATTCAGAAAACTGTGGTGCCTTGTTCTGGTCTCGGCTGTAACAACAAAAGGAATTTTAACTGAATTTATGCCTCTGAATGACTGCTCATCGTGTTAAATGCAGCAGCCGCTCTACTGACCAGTTAGTGCATTACCATTCCCTAGAAACAAAGTGGACTCAATTAAAACTGGTTGTCCACTTAATGTCTACGTCAATAAGACATTAAAAAGATAAGACTATTTATGCACAGAATCAATTAAGGAAACCAGAGACAAGTGAAACTAATAAAATCAATTTTAAAAAAAGGAGGGAAAACAACTAGAGGCACACAAGGACAGGGATTCCTTCAAAATCAAACAGGAAATAAACAGAGTCGAACCAAAGACTGTGACGAGCTAATGTCGGTCTAATGTACGTCTACACTGTAAAAAAAAAAGAAAAGAAAAAGAAAAACCGGCAGCATTGGCTTCTAAAATCTTTAATATAAAAGTTATCTAACAATCAAATAAAACAATAAATACACAGATGTTTTAATTTCATATCTTGCAGAAACAGACCTTTTCTCTTCCTGTTAACAAATCTTTCCTGAATTATTACGACGTGACATTTTCAGTAAACCCTAATCGTACATTACAGGAACTAATGTAAAGATTTTAACTTCTTAAAATTATGATTTTTTTCTTTCTAGTGTATTTCAGAGTGCTCCAATGAAAAACAACATGGATAAAAAGTATGCAACTGTTTACTGAGGCTTTGCATTAGTCAAAATGAAATGAAATGAGCATGTCACAATGGTCCTGCAACCCTTCCTGACTTTAAAAACAAATGAATGCAACATGTAAAGGAGGAGATGTGAGTGCACTTCGTTTAAACTGTATCTGTGTATCTGTCCTTTCTGCCAGGTGGAAAGATCTCCGATTCAGCGCTAGAAGAGCTTCTTGATCATGAAGAGGGGTCCGGTGACCATCTTGGGGAAATTCCAGGTAGATAACAAACTCAAACAAATATTCCTTCATGATTATTTCCTCTGCCCATGATAACAGGGTGCATTTCCTCAGTTAAAGCAGAGTATCTCTAAACGATAGTAGATGTTTCATTGATGAGAAGAAAGTAAATTTAGTGAAAATGCAGTTCTACTGTATGTGTCAGTAAGTGATGAGTCATTGTTGTGCACAGCGGTCCCATTTACAGGTGAACAAATTAAAACAAGGCAGAAAAATACAGATATATCCATGAGCAGTGCTTTAAACTTTACATGATTCGACATGTAACGCAGGAGACATGTTTGGAAATAACAGTGAAAGTAACGCGTTGTGTTTTCCCCTCAGGTGGAAATACCTCCAGTTCAGAGTCAGCAGAGCTTCATGTTAATCAAACAGGTAAAATACAAACACTGACCTGACCTGCAAAAAACAAAGTCCTTCTGAAGGAAAGTTCTGTGGTCAGATGAAACAAAAAATGGAGCCATTTGGTCACAAAAAACAAAAATATGTTTGGAGGAGAGACAGTGAGGCCTTTAACCCATAGACTGTATAAAAGATGGACGTAGCAACTGGCCCTGAAAAATGAAGCCAACCTGGAAGTGTCAAAAACCTGCAGTATCACTACGTCTGCGAGCTGCTGGCTCCAAAAAGCCCTGGCTCCCATAGACTTGAATTGGAAAAGAAATGATCACAGATCATGAAATACTGCATTCCTCCAGCTCAGGATTTTGTTCTTATTAGTTTTCATGGTCAAATCCAGAGACCAGGTGGCCAATCTGAAAATAAATCAATACTGAATTTTTAAAAAATCGTCAACATTTTGCGGGGCAAGGGGCGTGGCTGGCTTGATTGACAGTTGGCAGTGACCATACAGACGAAGCGAGCAGAAGGCGGCAAATGTGGGCGGGCAGAGAGGGCCCGCCTCTCAATCCGTCTGACCAATCGCTGCTCCTATGGCTCCGCCCCCCTCCGACGATTTTTGCGTCACTGGCTCCAAAAATCCATGATGTCAACCAGGAAGTAGCAAAACCCTGGCTTCATTTTCTCAGTGCAGAAACCAACGGGTGACGTCATGGAAGCTACGTCCATCTGTTATACAGTCTATGCTTTAACCCCAAGAACAGCAAACCTATTGTCAAGCATGGCGGTGGCATTATTATGCCTAAGTGGCACTCTACACAAAGTAAATGAAATAATGAGCAAGGAAGATTCATTCCATATTCTTCAAAAAAACAGGTGAACAAATTAGAATAAGGCTGAAAAATACATATATATCTATGAGCAGTGTTTAAATGTTATAATTTCCTGACTCAAACACGACAGCTCAGCACTTTACGTGATACGATGTGTAACGCAGGAGACGTGTTTGGAAATAACAGTGAAAGTAACGTGTCGTGTTTTCCCCTCAGGTGGAAATACCTCCAGTTCAGAGTCAGCAGAGCTTCATGTTAATCAAACAGGTACAATACAAACACTGACCTGACCTGGTGTCTGATTCTGTGACTGAACTTTTATCCCTGAATTGAGTTTGAGTGGAGTATTGAGTTGCGTTGATTTGAACAGCATGCACAGGAGTCCTATTTTCATTGTCTTAACAGGTTTTAATGACTATTTTTAATACAATTATAAGACATTATGAGACCAGTTCTTTTCCTGGTAGAGAATGTGTCTTGATATCGTTTCAGTTAATGAAGTTCACAGTAAGTATCAGTGCAGTTATCAGGCTCTTCTCGACCACTTGAATCTGACCAAAGACAATCCTAAATACACGGTGAGCCGGCCTGTTCAGCAGCACAGTTCTGTCACAACGATATACATTTTGATGAGGATCTACGCCATCCTCGATATGGTGAGTTACTCCATCTTTTTCCGTTTAATAATCATATTTTTGGTCTTGTGAATCAATGCAAAGTATTTATGGGCAAATCTTTAGTTTTAACTGTGGATAAAGACGTTTATCTTTCTCTGATTTTGTGTACACTGGTTTGTACTGCCTTAAGAAAATCTGCTCACACCCTCAAGTCCGACGCCGGCAGTGTGTGTTCTCAGATAAACTACGTTGATTGTGCAGCTGGAAAGATTTTTCTGACACACACTGTTTCGTTGCTCACAGAGAGAGACCGACCAAACTTTCATTTCCTACATGTGGATTCTTTTGGTGAGTCTTGCAGCGTTTCTCACTTGCTCCCCTACTGTGACGAGTCATTAGCGATAACATGCACCTTGTCATCCTTTCTTGTATTCTTTCTGACACAACATGCACACACCCCACTCAAATTATTTCCTATTCCCCGTGCAGGACTGGGAAAATGAGCACATTTCTTGGAATCCACCTGACTTCTGTGGACTTGAACATCTCATAGTTCCGACTGAATTTTTGTGGGTGCCAGATTTAACCATTGAAGAGATGTGAGTTTAAATATATGCACAAGATTATGGTTTTATCATTTATGAATGGCAAAACTGAAGCATTTGGATTCCAATACAACATGTTTATGTATAATAACTTGCTTACAGACATACATGTCGTCTTTACCAAAAGTTTACATACACTTGTAAAGACCATCTATGGCATGGCGATCTTAAGTTTCCAAGAACTTTTGATTCTTCTGTATTTTTTTCATAGGTCTTCTGGAAAATGACCAAATGTGCAACATGATCAGGAAAAAAACACAAATAATCACTTGCTGCTAAGAGACCGTTTGTTTCGGGTCTTCAAAAGTCAATCAATAAAAACCAAAAAGAAAGTTTGAAATGAATTAGAAGCAGCTAGAACTCAGGTGTTGGGCATGTTTTCCATCACCATTGGCTGAGAGGTTGCCATGCCACAAGAAAACCCTGAGATGGTTTCCTCTGGAAGCGACGCCCAAAATCTTGACTGAAGTTTGCTGCTGATCACACCAGCAGAAACAAAGTCCTTCTGAAGGAAAGTTCTGTGGTCAGATGAAACAAAAATGGAGTTATTTGGTCACAAAAATCCAAAATAGGTTTGGAGGAGAGACGGTGAGGCCCTTAACCTCAAGAGCAGCAAACTTATTGTCAAGCATGGCGGCGGCATTATTATGGTTTGTGCAAGCAGAAGTGGCACGCTATGGAAAGTAAATGAAATAATGAGCAAGGAAGATTAACTCTATATTCTTCTTCTTCAAAAAAAAAGCCTGAAATCATCACCCAGATTGAGGTTGAGGTTGAGTCTTGGACACAGTTGGGTGTTCCAACGAGACAGTGACCTCAAACACACAAGAAATGGTAAAATCAGGCTAAAATTAAGGTTTTAGATTGACCTCCCCAAAGTCCTGAATTAAACCCCATCAAGAATCTGCAGACTGTACTGAAGAAAGAAGTCTGCATCAGAAAGCCATCAAATTTAGTTAAACTGCACCTGTTTTGTCGACAGTGGTCAAAGAAGCTCGTGGACGGAAACCAAAAGCACTCAATTTAGATTAAAATGGTCAAAGGACATTTAACCAAATATTAGAAATCCTCGATGTATATTTTTGAAGCAACATTTCCAGAAGACCAAATAGATTTTTAAAATGCATAATTGCCTTTTGTGACACAGAGTTTGTTTGTCATAAAAAATTAAGAGTTGTAGGAGTCATTAGAAAACTCAAGATCGCCATCATGTACATACGCTTTACCAGTAAACTTTTGTTCACAACTGTATCTCCCACACTTTCTACAGTAAGTTACTGCTTGCATCATAATGTCGGTCATGTTTTTCAGACTAACAGATGTGTGTAATGTATTTGCTCTCATACAGGACAGAGAAGGACAAAGCCCCTCCAAGTCCTTACCTCAAAATTCACTCTTACGGCTGGGTTGAATATAGAAACGACCAGGTGGTGGTCAGCACCTGCAAGATGCACGTTTATAAATTCCCCTTCGACGTTCAGAGCTGCAACATCTCCTTCAAGTCTATCTTGCACTCTGGTGAGCCCCTAACATGTTCTGGTCATGTGAGCACGCACTATATATTAATATGTAGTATATATTTCTTTATAGTTGATCTGCAGATGTCACCTCATGACAACTTTTTCCCCCACTGTTTCAGATAACGAAGTCAAATTATTATTCAACACAAACAGCACACAGATCACAGAGTGGTCTCGTAGGGTGATGCGGACGCAGTACGAGTGGCTGTTCCTCAACCTAACAGCCAACAAAAAAACTAACTACATGTTTGGTCTCAACCAAACCACGATTGTTTATGTTGTAAGTACTTCTGAACTGTTTCACTAACATGGGAAAGCACCAAGTCTCTCAGTGTTCAGCTCTCAGTATTTCTGGTTATTTCCACCTGAATCTCTCTGGACTGGAGCTTAGATTCACTCCTGTGTTCCAGGTTTACTTCTCATATAACAGAATGACTTTAATTAATGCAAGCTTAACTTTTCTTGGTGTTGCTGCTTCTCAGTGTTGTCACACCTTGTGTGGTAATGCCACCTGCTCGTCATCAAGTTGGCGTTGCTTCAATAAAAACACGTCTTATCAAGTAGAGGGACATAATCTGAACTGTGTGGTCGGCAGAGAAGCCTGAAGTATTGTAGGGGGGAGTAGTACGAACTGAAACACCCAGTGTGAGATGAAGATAAACAGGGTTGCAAATAGCAAACCTCCACCATGTTATGTCATTTTTATTTTTACAAGCAGTCACACTCATTCACAGCATGACAGCCTAAACATCCCCCGTACATGTACTTTCACTTTTGGTATTTCAATTCATCATCTTCTAAAATGTGTTTCTTTCAGCAAAAAATCTATTTGCATTGTTACAGGATTTGTGTATTTGCAATGTTGTCAGATCACCATGAAGCGGAGGTCTATCCTCTACGTTGCCAACTTCTTGCTGCCTGTTCTCTTCTTCTTGTGCCTGGACATGGCCTCCTTCCTGATCTCCCACCGAGGTGGCGAGAAGCTCAGCTTCAAGGTGACTGTGCTGCTCGCCGTCACAGTGATGCAGCTTATTCTCAATGAAATTCTGCCCTGCTCATCAGACAAGATCCCACTAATAGGTAAAGAGCCGTGCCTTCATCGCTTTGACTTCACTGCCTCGGCTGCTTTTCATAGAACAGCACATACTGACTCAATGAGTGGTTATTTGCACACATTAATGATGCTTCCTGCTCCCCTCAGCGATCTACTGCATTGGAGTTTTTGGTATGATGCTGATCAGCCTCATGGAGACTATTTTTGTGATGTATCTGATGGAGAAAGACTTCAAGGACGATGAGACAGACAGAGACCGAAGCCTGGATAAGAGCTGTGAGGACAAACTGGGCAAAGGCAACTTCCACAGCTGTTTCAGAGGTGAGTTCATATCCACATAAAGATTTACTAAACATGTTCACTCATCGAATAATCACTTTAATATCATTACTCAAATGTGCCTGTTGTCCTTCCAGGAATAAAGGAATGGGCTCAATGTGCATCTGCAAATGATGCATCTGCTGATGAGACAGTTGTGCCCAAAGAGGTTAGAACCACATTTCCAGAATTAGAAAAAAAGTTTTGTTTGCATGGAAAATGACCGAAAGAACTTGATCGCAGATACAATCGGCCGAAATGAGTTTCCTCTGCAGGGTGGCTGGGCTCAGCCTTAGCGATAGGGTGAGGAGCTCAGTCACGTGAGAGGAGCTCGGAGTAGAGCCGCTGCTCCTCCACGTCGAATGGAGCCAGCTGAGGTGGCTTGGGCATCTTTTTTGGATGCCTCCTGGACGCCTCCCTGGGGAGGTGTTCCGGGGGCATCCTACCGGGAGGAGGCCTCGGGGAAGACCCAGGACATGCTGGAGGGATTATGTCTCTCGACTGGCCTGGGAACGCCTAGGGGTCCCCCCGGAAGAGCTGGAGGAGGTGTGTGCGGATCGGGAAGTCTGGGCGGCTTTGCTAAGGCTGCTGCCTCCGTGACCCGACTCCGGATAAAGCGGAAGAAAATGGATGGATGGATGCATGGAAAAGATGTGTTAAGCTTTTTGTTGATGGAGTTTTTCAATTCTTTAAGCATAACTAGATAAGTTCCTGTTATCCCTCCTGTAAAGGTGGTGGAGAGAAAACGAGAGAATGTTTTTGTAGTTTGAAAGAGTAAACTGAATGGAGCAGCTAACAGTGTCACATGATTTATAGTAATACTCATGACCTGTCCACTACATCACTACTGCAGGGCAGCAGCAGCCAGCTGACCGAGGTGTCTCTTGCCTTGGAAAAGGTCTCAGGTGAGCTTGGGGAGATCGACAGAACAATGAGTCTACTCAGCAGCAGCAAGGACAAGAAAGAGCCCGGCTACTGGACCAGGATGGCAAAGAAAATCGACAAGGCTTTCTCAGTTATATACGTCATATGTGCTGCTCTGTTTTTAGTTATCATCTTCACAATGTGGGTGGTTCCAGATGACGACGAGCAGTAAAATTTGAAAGGAGGTTGAACTCAGACACATAGTTTTGTCTAGTCTGTGATCACACCTGTAATTAATGACCAAAGACAAGAAAATGTCCCATTGAGGTCTCTTATACTGACTTGTTGCAAACTGATCAGAACATGCAGGCCGGTGACCCACTGATCTGTGACGCAGCACCACGACGACACCGACCCACTAACAGCAAGTTGTGCTGCTGTTCACTGTTTGGTTAGTTATCACAATAAGCTGCACAGACAGGCATTGTTATAAATCTTCTTTGTCTTGCATCCTCAAACTTTCCGTCTTTCTGATTTGTCTGGCTGGCTTGGTTTTGTTCACTTTGTTTTCTTTTTTTCAGTTACATTTGCTACTAATCTCCTAGTGTTCATCAGGTTTGTGCTTTTGAGTTGCTGAGAAAGTTCTGCCAAGTTCTGCTTTCAGTGAGAAGTTTTTTCATAGTTCCCAGAATGTTGTTCTTAAAGGCAGGATGAAGTTCTCTCAGGACTTCCCGTAACATTGTGGAAATGTTTTATGGAAGAATGTTCCACAATGGGATACTTCATCCTCTGAAAATTACAGGCAACATGTTCTACCTTTGCTAATATCTCAGTTTGGAGGAATGTTTAATTAACATTGGAGTCATCGGAGGCTTGATTATATCTGCAAAATGTTTTTTGAATGTTGGTTTGAGAACACAGTTTGCTATCATGTAACATCATCTGACAACATCTTCCAAACATTTTCCAAAATTATTCTCTCTTGTACCTTATAGCAACATTATTTGAAATCGCAAATATCATCAAAACATTCCTTTAACATAACATTTAAATGTTTCCTTTAAAACACTATTAGATCATGTTAACCAACATTGTAGGAACATTCCCTGCTTGCTGTGGGGATGTTAGCGACACATCTAACACATATACTCATCGTTAACCTGTGGCAAAAAGTTCAATTAATCTTTCAAATAAAATATATTTAAAAGTGTAATGCAATGAGAATATAGCTGTATTTAGACTGGAACTAAATGTAGGAATATGGTGCAATGCGGTTTAATATAGCATAACAGCTGAATGGTTATTTCAAGTCTACATTTGCAACTGTATTTAACATATTAATATTTTGCAATGTATTCACGTAGTAGATGAAAAGTCTTGTTATTTGGTTCTTGCATTATTAGACTGTTCAAATAACATTTTAAAAAATGACACACTTCACTCTGCTGTGTTCATGTACTATGCATGTGCTTACATTTAAGGAGTGATGAGGGGATGAGCATAATAAAAGCAAACTGTAAAGAAAAGCTTCTCAGCATCAGTGGGTCCAAGTTCATCCGTGGGCATGTTGATAATCTTCACAAAAACCACTGTAGTAATCAATTCCAGTCTTGGAACAGTCTTGAGTTTGGTTGGCAAGACGCAGGATTCTCCTACAGCGAGGGCACAGTGAACATCTCCCTCTTCATTTTGTTTCAGATACAAACACTAACCCTTCAAACTGGTGTTGGAAAACTGGTGCAGCTCTGTCTTCCAGACCAAAACCAGTAGGTGAGGAAGTGTGAGGTATGGTGATATTATCCAGGTGAGCTAGATCACTTCTCCACTGTTCCCATTTTGGACCAAGTTCATCTGTGAGGGGATCGTTCCAGTCTGTTCCACACTAGCACATTTCTTGGAGCATGATCTTTGCTTTGAGCACGACTGGTGCCACAAACCTAAGAGGGTCAGACACGGAGGCCATTATGGACAAAATGCCACGCTGTGTTTCAGGCTGATCTTTGAGACTGACATTAATCCAGAAGTGGTAAGACTTCACATCCCACTGAATCCCAAGAGCTTTCTCAAGTGGCAGACTGTCGAATGTCATTTATATGAAATCTGACCAAGTTTTCTGAATATTTTCCTTTTCAATGCTTCACTGTCAGCAAGTTTTAAACTTGCAAATTATCATTACACAAGTGTGATGATTAAGCTGATTAGTTGAATATTAATGTTGCTGATTACAGGGCCTTTTCCATCAAATCATTATCAGTAACTTTCATAAAGAGCTGCTCCTAATTGCTTCTTCTGATGGAGCTCTGTTGTGTCTTGTGCACTTAACTGTGGTTTTAATTCTTACATTTGCTGGTTGATGAAGATGTGGACTTATAAAAGCCTGGTTTCCCCACATCCTGGTGTTAGCAAAGCTAATGTGGAAAATGATTCTTGGCTGTCCAGATATACTTGTAATATATATCACAATGCCCAAGTGGTGTTGTTTGACTTATGCAGTGGATCATGTAAACATAGACACAGTATGAACACTATTCTTTGTGAAATGTTACTATACAGATATAATTTCCAGTTCTGGATTCAGATGCTACCTTTTAACAACAATCTTCATAGGAAGCTTCTATTACTCACAACAAGCTGTGTTTTCTTCAGAAGTGCCATGTATCAGAAAGGCACAACCAGGGGATGGATTCAAGGTAACCACACAGGTGGAAAAGCAGACAAAGAGTGGGGGAGTGCAAAAACCCCTGCAATGAGATGAGAGTGAGTAAGCACACAACAGGAAGTATGAAAATTAAACAGGAAATAATCAAACAGGTGCTACGCCCACCAGGTGGTAGGCAGGAGCGGGCGTCCTGGCATAACGCTCCCTGGTGCCGTAGATTAGCTCTGGGGATGTGGAAGGTCACCTCACTGGCAGGGAAGGAGACTGAGCTGGTGCTGGACGTGGAGCACTACCGGCTAGATATAGTCGGGATCACCTCCACGCACAGCAAGAGCTCTGGAACCAAACTCCTGGAGAGTGGTTGGACTCTCTCCTTTTCCGAAGTTTCCTACGGTGAGAGGCGCCGGGTGGGTGTGGGGATACTCACAAGGCCCCGGCTGGGCCCCGCCTTGTTGTAGTTCTCCCCCAGAGAACAAGAGGGTCGCCTCTCTGCGACTGCGTGTTGCAGAGGGGAAAACTCTGACTGTTGTTTGTGCTCATGTACCAAACGGCAGTTCAGAGTATCCGGCCTTCTTGGAGTCTCTGGGTGGTGTCCTGGAAGTGGTGCCACCTGGGGACTCCATAGTTCTCCTGGGTGATTTCAATGCTCACGTCGGCAATGACGGTGAAACCTGGAGGGGCATGACTGAGAGGAACAGCCTGCCTGATCTGAACCCGAAGGGTGTTTTGTTTTTGGACTTCTGTGCAAGCCACGGATTGGCCATAACAAACACCATGTTCAAACATCAGGGTGAAGAGAGGAGCACAGCAGTCAAATGATTACTACCTGGTGGTGAGTTGGATCCGATGGCGGGGAAGGCTGCCAGACCTGGTAAACCCAAACGTGTAGTGAGGGTGAACCGGGAACATTCGGCGGAGGCCCCTGTCCGTGGGGTTTTCAATTCCCATCCACTGACTTTGTGTGCATCTGCAGCAGTTCTAAAGTTCACTAAGTGCTACTGGTTGCTGTGATGTCTGCTGCAGGATGGATGTGAGAGTAGAAACACTCCTGAAGTAGTAAGCAGAGCATTTCAGGCTTTACAATCCCCTTCATTTTCTGCTCAGACAGTGTGTGGCACCATGCAGTTGGACGACTTCCAAAGCTTAGATTAAACCAACTTCTGATGCAGCTCCTACATTTTTACAACTTTGACAAACCAAATGGCATCAACANCTCCTGCATCCCGGGGGAGGTTGGGGACATGGAGTCAGAGTGGGCCATGTTCAAAGCCTCCATTGCAGAAGCAGCCGTTAGGAGCTGTGGCCAGAAGGTCACTGGTGCCTGTCATGGCGGCAACCCCAAAGCCCACTGGTGGACACCAGCAGTGAGGGGAAACCGTCAGGCTGAAGAAGGAGATCTTTTGGGCCTGGCTGGCTCAGGGGTCCCCTGAAGCAGCAGACAGGTACTGGCTGGCCAAAAGGGCTGCAGCTGTTGTGGTCGTGGAAGCTAAAACTCGGGTGTGGGAGGAGTTTGCGGAGGCCTGGGAATGCCTCGGGATCCTCAAAGTAGAGGTGGAAAGTGTCACCTGGGGGAGGGAAGTCTGGAATGACCTGCTCCACCTACTGCCCTCGCAACCTGACCCCGGATAAGCGGAAGAAAATGAATGGATGGAAATAATCAAACATTACCTAACAGTGGGAGCTGTATGTGACACAGTGTAGTTAATTCCTGCTGTTTGTGTTTGTTTCAAGAACTCTGTGATCTGTTGTATGTGTTGGGATTTAAACCATCTGTCAGACTCACAAATAAGCAACAACAAAATCTTGTTTCACCTCATATAGACACAAATAAACATGTTTCGGTCATCACTACATCTTTGCTGCACAAATGCATTTCTCTTACTTCCTGTGGAATCACACAGCTTGTTTAGCACAAGCTGAAGCTTTTCTAACTGATGTGTGCTATAGGCAGTGCCGTCCACTGACTTTGTGCGCATCTGCAGCAGTTCTAAAGCTCACTAAGTGCTACTGGTTGCTGTGATGTCTGCTGCAGGATGGATGTGAGAGTAGAAACAATCCTGAAGTAGTAAGCAGAGCATTTCAGGCTTTACAATCCCCTTCATTTTTTGCTCAGACAGTGTGTGGCACCATGCAGTTGGACGACTTCCAAAGCTTAGATTAAACCAACTTCTGATGCAGCTCCTACATTTTTACGACTTTGACAAACCAAATTCCATCAACAGTGGAAGTGGGATGTAAACAGCTTTTTGTTTGACAGGAAAGCTGATCTGACCACAGATTGTTGAGTGCTGAGGGTGTTGGCAGTTACTGGCAGCTTTGTTTATCAGGCACTTTTCGAAGGATCTGTCATCACATTTGCCCTGCCCTCTTCCAGTGATATTAAAGCTGGAAGCATCTTCAGACAGCACAGAGACAACAGGGATGCTCAGTGACCTTTCACAGCCATGATGCTTGCAGGCTTTGTCTTCTTTCTGCTTCTCCTCACAGGTAAGCTGAAATAATTCAGCACTATGCATGCAGGTGCACTGAGAGACTGAGAAATGCACCACTGTCTGACTAAACCTGTTATCCACCGATGCTCTCTGCTGCATTTAAATGAATTAAGAAACATTATTTATTTTTACCAGTGACAAAGGATAATATTTTTTTCTGTTAAAAGTCTGTTGCCGTCCCAATGCAGTGCAGGTGAATGAAAACTGACATTTTAAATGTAGGTTTCTTCAACTATTAGTTTAAAGACGAACATCAGTGTTGCAGAGAATTTATGGGTCTGACGGTGCAGTTTGAGCAAAATATTGGCAAAACTACAAATACATCCGGTAGCTTAAATCCTGTTTCAGTTGTGGATTAAATCCAAAACTGCAACTATAACAATGAAGAAGTCTCAGCTTTGTTTATGCCTCTGACTGACCTCTTCTTAAGATAAATGCTGCTGAAGCTTTGTTGATGTTTTAGTTGTTCACCATGCAATAAATAATGCTTTGAATAATGGCAAATATCTGTAAAACAATTCTATTACAGATAAAATTTACTGTATAAATACAGTAAATTTACGGTCACACGTTGTTAAAAAAAAACCCCAAAATAATAATAATCATAGTAAAAATACAGATTTTTCAAATGGACATTATGCACAGTTAAGGCCTGTGTTTTGTGTTCGTTCATTTGTTTGTTTCAACAACAATTAACATTAATGCAATTTTTGTGATTTTACTAAATATTATGGGTTTCATAACATGGTCGGAAAAAATCAAACCAATTTTTGATCCTTGATATACATATGTTTTCCTCCAAATAAAAACTATCTGTGAAATAATGGACATCATTTAAATATTTTTTAAAAAAATTTAATTCTATATTCAAATATATGAACGATTTGTGGCCTTCATTACACGGCAAAACAAATCGTAAAAAACAAAAAAATGACCAACTGCCAATCAAAAGCCAGATATCTTTATAAAGTAGTGCAAAAATATTACATTTGCAGACATTTTCATGATATATTTTGCAGAGGAAAAA
>NW_007578823.1:52320-53322 GCF_000690725.1 Stegastes partitus | reverse complement strand
ACTGGAAAACTGACTGCAGCCAAGCAGTCCAGGAGCTTACTGACATAAGGATGTGCTGAAAGCCAGCAGGCTGCAGGCTGGCAAACTCTGGAACTGGCAGGAGGCTAGCAGGCAAATAGCAAGTTGGCTCAGAAGCTATTGCTACTGGCCTGGATTCTAACCAGGTCTACAATAACCTTCTGGGATGCTGCTTGGAGGATGGCCAGTTCGTACTGTGAAATAATAACCAGGGACATAGGTGATCTCTGAAGAAGTAGGTGACGAGAGTCGGTGAACAAACAAACTGGCAACTCAAAGGCAAGACTTCATATACACAGAGTACTAATGAGGAAACAAGACGAAGTGGAAACTAATTAGGGTAATATGCTGTGTAATAAGTGGTGTGTTATTGCACAGAGGTAATAAATAGCATGTTACTGCACATAATGTGGAGTATTTCACCAAGTTATTGCACATTATTGGGAGTTAACTGAACTGAGTTCGTTAACTGTTTGCATTAAAACATAATGACTCCAATCTATTGACTCAGAGAGTCTCACCCTCTGACTGAGGAGTTATACAGTTTGATGGATTTCCTGTGGCGCTCTGTGCTGCATCTTTGTGGGATGAGTCTTTAACTAAATGAACTCCTGTGGCCGACCAGCATTTTGTGGAGTGGGTGGGAGACATTGTCCAAGATGACTTGCAATTTAGACAGCATCCTCCTCTCAGACACCAATGCTGTGTTCACACCAGACACGAGTAAAATCATTCGAGCTTCCACTCCAGCTTCCTCCTGTATCTTTCCTTACCTCTCTGACTTTCAACTTTAAGTGCCCCTGTATTGTTTTAACCGCTTCCCTATTGACAGCTCTGAAAGCTCTCTTCCTGTCGTTGAGGAGGACTTTGATGTCCTTAGTTACCCACGCCCTGTTATTTGTGTAACAATGTACAGTCTCTGCTGGGACAGCTGAGTCCACACAGAAGCTAATGTAATCCGTGATGCACTCTGTGAGCCCATCA
>NW_007578823.1:48965-50590 GCF_000690725.1 Stegastes partitus | reverse complement strand
AAGTTGTGTTGCAGGTCACTGTGCTGTTAGTTGTGCTGCACAGATACTCCACTTCTGTGCGTTATATCCTCAAACCTTCCGTCTGACTGAAACTAGGCCTGATTCTAAAAAATTGTTGGTAGCAAATCATTCTGAACTGAAATCGGGCCAAATCTAACCAGTATGCACCATATAGGGTTTTTTAAAAGGTTAATAGTTGTTGACAATTACAACTGTTGCCTTGCAGCTCCATATCAGCATTAGGACTGCAGATATTATTCTTGGTGGTCACTGAATCGATGCTGCATGCTTGCTGTGGGAATGTTGGCGACACATCTAACACATACTCATTATTAACCTGTGGCAAAAAGTCCAATTAATCTTTCAAATACACAATGCAATATATTTAAAAGTGTAATGTAATGGGAATGTATCTGTATTCAGACTGCTCACCTGTGGGAATGTGGTGCATTGCAGTTTAATATCTACCATGTAACAGCTGAATGGTTATTTCACGTCTAAATTTGCATCCGTATTTAACATATGAACATAATATCATGTATTCATGTGATAGATGGAAAGTCTTGATGTCTGGTTCTTAAAACGTTCATTATTAGACGAGTAAAAGAGAAAATGTTGACAAACTTCACTCTTCTCCTCTCTTTTAATGTACATATGCATATGTAACCGGTAGAATCAGTTCTCTGCGTTTTGTATTCAAAGCCGACTTTCTGTTTATTACGGACCTTGACAGCCAATAAAAAAAACATACAAGATCTTCCATCAATTCACAAAATCTGTACCCCTGTTGTACTGCGAAGCATTCAACGCATTTGCAGTAGATGTTCAGTACAAGACGGGACACATACCTTGACAGCCAATGACAAACAAACACAAAAAATTCTTCCGTCAATTCACAAAATCTGTACCACTACAGAAACCAAACACTACACACACATATTAGGGGAATTATATTACGTTAATGCAGCAAGCAGCGTTTATTCCTACTGGCCGCTAGGGCCGTTTTAGTGTGTCTTTCTGTAACTAGGTGGCGCTAGAGAGGTTTTCTTGTGTTTTTTTTTTTTTCATTTTATCAAATTTTTCACCGATTCAGAGATGCGTGCCAATTTTGGTGAGTTTTTGAGCGTGTTTAGGGGGTCAAATTAAGGGTTTTGTGTGCGTCAAGCAAATAATAATAAGAAAGAAAGAAAGAAACACTACTGCTTGCTTTGCAAGTAGGGGTCCTCGGACCCTAATAAGAAGAAAGAAACGAGGCAGGAACAGGGACCGAGGTGAAACAAGATTTTGTTGTTGCTTCAGGCAAGGACCCCTGCTTGCCAATCCTTGTCCCGAAGTTACGGATCCAACTTGCCGACTTCCCTTACCTGCCTTGTTCTAACGTGCCAGAGGCTGTTCACCTTGGAGACCTGCTGCGGATATGGGTACGGCCTGGCGCGAGATTTACACCACCTCCCCCGGATTTTCCAAAAAAACATGAAACTCAACTTTGGGTTTTTTGTGGTTTGGCCCGCTTTGGCACTGAACCCTTCAACTGGCCAAGAACATGAGGAAAGGGGTGAGTATATGCACGCCCGCTGATAGGGGGGGACAAACGGGTCTGTTGTCCCGGGCCCAGAGTGGCGGGG
>NW_007578823.1:41514-48869 GCF_000690725.1 Stegastes partitus | reverse complement strand
CTCCTCTATGTTGCCAACTTCTTGCTGCCCATCTTCTTCTTCTTGTGTCTGGACATGGCCTCCCTCCCGATGTCCCACAGAGACGGCGGGAAGCTCAGCTTCAAGGTCACTGTGCTGCTTGCCATCACAGTGATGCAGCTTATTCTCAATGAAATTCTGCCCACCTCGTCAGACAGGATCCCACTTATAGGTAAAGAGTCGTGCCTTTATTGGACTTCATCGAGCATCACAGCACATACTGACTCAATGAGTGGGGCCTTGCACACATCAATGATGCTTCCTGCTCCCCTCAGCGATCTACTGCATTGGAGTTTTCGGGATGATGCTGATCAGCGTCATGGAGACAATTTTTGTGATGTATCTGATGGAGAAAGACTTCAAGGATGATGAGACAGACAGAGACCAAAGCCTGGATAAGAGCTGTGAGGACAAAGTGGGTAAAGGCAACTTCCACAGCTGTTTCAGAGGTGAGATTATATCCACATAAAGATTTACTAAACATGTTCACTCATGAAATACAATCACTTTAATATCATTACTCAAATGTGTCTGTTACGTCCTTCCAGGGATGAAGAAATGTGTTCACTGTGCGTCTGCAAATGATGCATCTGCTGATGACACATTTGTGCCCAAAGAGGTCAGAACCACATTTCAAAGAGTTGGTTTACACAGATGCAAAAATGTCAAGTTGAGAGGAATTATGTTTGCATGGATGCTGATCTTTTTGTTGATGGAATTTTTCAGTTCTTTGAGCATGACGAGCACTTTAATGTAGAGAAAACGAGAATATGACCTTTTAATTCTAATTAGAACATAACAGAAACTGAATGGAGCAGCTAACAGTGTCACATGATCTACAGTAATACTTATGACCCGTCCACTACATCACTACTGCAGGGCAGCAGCAGCCAGCTGACGGAGCTGTCTCTTGCCTTGGAAAAGGTCTCAGATGAGCTTGGGGAGATCGACAGAACAATGAGTCTACTCAGCAGCAGCAAGGACGAGAAGAAGCCCGGCTACTGGACCAGGATGGCAAAGAAAATCGACAAGGCTTTCTCAGTTATATATGTCCTATTTGCTTCTGTGTTTCTAATTACAGTCTTTTACATTTGGAGTATTCCGTATACAGACTAGCTGTAAAGTTTAAAAAGAGGTTGAATTCACTGTTAATTTAGCACAGGCATGAACTTTTGTGTAGTCTGTGTTCACACCTGTTGTTCATTGACCAAAGACAACAAAATGCCCCATCGATGTCTCAAACAGGGAGGTGAGGACTCAGACTGACTTGTTACAAACTGATCCGAACATGCAGTCTGATAATGCAGATATGTTTTCTGATCCATAATGCATCATCAGAACGACACCAACCCACAAGGATTTTTTTTCTTTTTCTTTTAAGTAACAAGTTGTGTTGCAGGTCACTGTGCTGTTAGTTGTGCTGCACAGATACTCCACTTCTGTGCGTTATATCCTCAAACCTTCCGTCTGACTGAAACTAGGCCTGATTCTAAAAAATTGTTGGTAGCAAATCATTCTGAACTGAAATCGGGCCAAATCTAACCAGTATGCACCATATAGGGTTTTTCAAAAGGTTAATAGTTGTTGAAAATTACAACTGTTGCCTTGCAGCTCCATATCAGCATTAGGACTGCAGATATTATTCTTGGTGGTTACTGAATCGATACTGCATGCTTGTCTAGGCTTCAGGAGAGCTAAAGGTGTCACAGACTTGGGTTTTCTTTCACTTTTTGTTTTAAGTTTGCTGTCCTAGTGTGTCTTTTTGTGTTTTCACTTCCTCTCTTTGTCTCCGTTTCCCTCCTATTTTGATCGCCCTGACTGGTTCGACCTGTGTCTTGGTCTCTGTGTATACATAGTCTGTCTGTGTTCTCCACCAGTTCATCCTGTTCTGTCTTCAGTTTGTCCTCCCATTCAGTTACCTTGTGTGTTCCCTGCTTGCTGTTGGAATGTTGGCGACACATCTAACACATACTCATTATTAACCTGTGGCAAAAAGTCCAATTAATCTTTCAAATACACAATGAAATATATTCAAAAGTGTAATGTAATGGCAATGTATCTGTATTCAGACTGCTCACCTGTGGGAATATGGTGCATTGTAGTTTAATATCTACCATGTAATGTAATGGTTGTAAAAAAATGTTAATTGTTTAAAAGTCAGTTCTGTGTTGAGGCGAGAAAGGGAAGTGATTTGCTTTGGTTTGTATTAGCGCTTCAAAAAGGAAAAACGAGCAGATTGATTGATGAATCCGCTATCGATTATTTTGGTCTTTACGCTGAAAAGGCGCAGTACCGAGTTGAAGGGGTCATTGTTTAAATGTTCTTTTGCTCATTTATTGTTTTGCCTTGTTTTAATAGAGCATTTCCCCCAGAATTTATGTTTTAAGAGTTTTTACCTGCTAATCGGGAATCGATTGGGTATGTCTGAGTTCATGTCGGGAACCGTGTTGCTCCTGCTCGTCCATTACAAGGCTGGACGTGGAGAAAGTAACACCTCGTGTCTTGTCCTCATTATTCCCCTTTTCAGGGGTGTAACAGTAACAGCTGAATATTATTATTATTTCACGTCTAAATTTGCATCCGTATTTAACATATGAACATAATATCATGTATTCATGTGATAAATGAAAAGTCTTGATGTCTGGTTCTTAAAACGTTCATTATTAGACGAGTAAAAGAGAAAATGTTGACAAACTTCACTCTTCTCCTCTCTTTCAATGTACATACGCATATGTAACCGGTAGAATCAGTTCTCTGCGTTTTGTATTCAAAGCCGACTTTCTTTTGGAGGCGATATCTGTTTATTACGGACCTTGACAGCCGATAAAAAAAACATACAAGATCTTCCATCAATTCACAAAATCTGTACCCCTCTTGCACTGCACTGCGTAAGGCGGGAAGCATTCAGCGCATTTGCAGTAGATGTTCAGTACAAGACGGGACACATACCTTGACAGCCTATGAAAAACAAACAAACACAAAAAATTCTTCCGTCAATTCACAAAATCTGTACCACTACAGAAACCAAACACTGCACACACATATTAGGGGGATTATATTACACTAAATTGGCCGCTAGGGCCGTTTTAGTGTGTTTTTCTGTCATTTGGTATTATGAAGCAACAGTCTGGGGGCCCGTCTCCATGTCCTGGTTCAGTCTCTCAGTTTTTCCACTTGATTGGGGTGAAAACCAGATGAGAGGCTCACTGATGTCCTCAATATCGAGCAGAAAGCCTTCCAGAACCTGGAGATGGACTGGGGCCCAGTCAGACCACATCCCTGGGAAGCCCAAGCAGTCTGAACACATCAGAGAGCATAACTTCTGCCAACTCCTTGGCCAAGGCTAACTTGGGCAATGGGGTAGAATGCACCATTTTAGAAAATTAGTCTGACCAGTGTCTGTACAGTTGTGTTACCTTAGGACATGGGAAAGCTGGTGAAAAAGTCCTGGGTGATGTCTGATCAGGTGCGATGTGGAACAGAAAGGGGCTGGAGCTGTCCAACGGGGGCATCTGGAGGTCTTGCTCTGAGTGCAGACTGGGCAGGCCGCCACATACTTCCCCACCTCCTTCTCCATAGATGGCCACCAGAAGGACCACGAGCAATGTCCTCTTGATGCCCTGGTGACAGGAGAGGGGAGGGCAGTGTGGCCAGTGAATGACCTGAGAGCTGAGGTTGGAAGGAACAAACAACCGGTTCAGGGAGCACCAAGTCAGTGTATTAATGTCGGCTTTAGCCCGCCTGGCCTCTTCCTCCACCTTCCAACAACCCAACAAGGCAGCAAGATGGGAGTAGAAGACTTAGGGAAATCATCAGGGTCGAATATGCAGGACAGAGCATCTGGTTTAACATTCTTGGAACCAGGGCGATAGGAAATTGGGAATTTAAATTTGATTCTTGGGCCTTTTCCATCAAATTGTCATCTATAATTTTTATGAGCAGCTGTTCCAGACTGCTTGTTCTGATGGAGCTCTGTCTGTGCATCTAACTGTGGTTTTGGCACGCTGTTTGGTAAATCATATATATAATGAAAGTCTGAATATATATAAGGAATCTTTATGGGTTTCCATAGAGATAGCGGTGCACATAGTCGCAGCAGCCCCTTCAGGAAACAGCGAGAGTGAAAGTTTTGAGTGTCTTGTCTATCCCAGATGTTCATTCTGTAAAACTTACATCCAAGACACTTTGCTAAACATCAGGACAATGAACGTTGCTAAAATTGCGGCGGTCGGTTGTGATGTGGACACACTACACCAACACCGAGTCCGACCGGAGACTACGCTGGCATTTACCCGAGAGAGAAGGATGCTCAAGCGGTACGAATGTGGTCTGTAGTTTGGGTTTGAAATATATCTCTTGTGACACCTGTCCTGGAAGCTTTCTAAATTTGTATCTAAACAGAGATGCAAACTCTACTGCCTCATCAGTAAGAGCAGTTTCAAGCCAGACAAGTATTGAAGTTTTTTCTGTTGAATATTTCAAATTGTTGGAGGAATATTCTTCAGACATGCTAGCACTACATATGCTCAATCCTTTCCCTTACATGGTATAACTGTTATTGTATACTTGATATTTTAGTGTTGATGATGCCAGAGAGGATGGATTAGGGAGACTAGTAAATGACAATGAACCCAAAACAGCAAAATGAAAGTTACAAGAGTGGATGGAAAACCCCATCTCTGTTTATTTGCACTCAAAGATATTGGGAATAAATCATTTGTAATTGTGGTGATTCTAACTGGCCATGGAGAAGCAAGGTATTTAGAAATGAGTCTCCAATTACTTTTTTACTGTAGAAGTATCAGAATCAGAAAGCTTTATTGATCCCTGAGGGGAAATTGCTTTCAATCAAAAGTGTTAAATTTAAACTTAAGTATTAATATAGAAAGAAAATATATCTGAACACAAAAAATAAATATACATTCTGCATAAGTATATTAGGCTGGCGCTTCACCAGAAGCACATAACAGGGGCTGAGGTGCACCAGGTTGTGGTCTGACCTACACAGCAGGGGAGGGGAGAGGAGCTGTATGCATCCTTTACATTAGCATACAGCAAGTCCAGGGTCCTCTCCTCTCTGGTGGGACAGCCCACATACTGGGTGAAGCTGGACAGTACTTTGTCCGTGGTGATGCCGTTAAGGTCACCCGAGATAGCAATGAATGCACTTGGGTGTTGAGTCTGTGGCCGGGCTATGGCGGAGTGGATGATGTCACATGTCTGGTTGGTAGAGGGGGGCGGGGGATGTAAACAGTCATCATTATAACATGGGAATACTTGCGAGGTAGCAAAGATGTTCATTTTGTCCTCAAAGTACAAGTAGACTTAAGAATTTCTTAGTAATAGGACAATGGTATGAAGTTGTTGTTGTTGTGAGCTGTACCTTGACATGTTTCGGCGTTCCATCCGTTGCCTTCCTCAGAAGTGTCATCTGAAGTGTGTCTTTATCAGCTGTTTTTTTTTTTACTAGGTGTGGCCAATCTGACAGATCCAGTGGGTGAGTCAGTTTGGCCACACCTACCGCCGCGTGGTGGTCTCTGGAACAGAGCATCCGAGGTGTGGGTAGAAGGAACGCTCCATCATCTCTATTGATTGTGTGTGAGCCTCGCTTCCTGATTTTGATCCGGGAGGCCATTGAAATCAGGAAGCGAGGCTCACACACAATCAATAGAGATGATGGAGCATATGTTTCTAAGGGATTTTCAAAGATTCACTACATCTTTGTGTGTGTGTGTGTAGGTGTGTGTGTGTGTGTGTGTGTGTGTGTGTGGTCAGCTGCATTCCTTCTATATGACCTGGCTTAACCTCCATGAGTTCAGTCCTTCATTGCCTGGGACTAATGCTCGAATCCTTCTTTCCGTTTCTTCAGATCAGCTCAGCTCATACATTAATATACATTAAATGGTGCCAGTGTCGATGTTAAGCTTTCAGAGCTGTTGTAAAATAATACATTCCAACACATAAAATCAACTTCTGATGCATCTTCTACATTTAACTACTTAGACAACCCGAATGGNTCTCTCAGTTTTTCCACTTGATTGGGGGTGAAAACCAGATGAGAGGCTCACTGATGCCCTCAATATTGAGCAGAAAGCCTTCCAGAAGCTGGAGATGGACTGGGGCCCGGTCAGACCACATCTCTGGGAAGCTCAAGCAGTCTGACTATGCAGGACAGAGCATCTGGTTTAACATTCTTTGGAACCAGGGCGATAGGAAATTGTGAATTTAAATCAGTTCAATCATAATTTTTATTTATTTATTTATTTATTTTCACAGATTCTGAATACGTCAACTGTTTTTAGTTTTGGTTTGGCAAATTTTTCAGTTGGAAAGTTTCTGGTTCTGATAAATGCTGTCACTTTGGCATTGTCTTAAAGATGACATGCCTTTCAAACAGGATGCTGTGTTTTGAGGTTCAGAGGATCAGCTTTGGTCATGGTCTTAAGATTTATCAACCCAGTAGTACATTGGCTCAGTCAGCTCAATGCGTTGCAACAAGAAAACATTTCAGAACACAAGCCAATGAAAAGCAACTGAACTGAGTTGCAACTCAGAAGCAGGTGTTTAGTCTCATCACTGACAGTAAACAGAAATCTGAATGTCAACTGTAGCAGCTTGTCATTTTAATCACCTCACTTAAACAGTCTTCAAAATACCCAATCAGGGTAGCAGCAGCCTGCTGACGGAGGAGCAGGATGCTTTTGAAAAGCTCTGAGATGAGCTGAAGGATGTGGTGAAAACAGATTTTGCTCCTAAACAGCAGGAAGGAAAAAGAAAAACCCAGCTACTGGACCAGAAACACTACCAACAAAGCAACAAACAGAACTGAAGACATCTCTTCCGAAATCCTAAAAAATGTTTTACCAGAGCTTTCATGTTCTAAGTGATGACTGTCAAGTTAAAGACCAGTGACTTTCTGAACTGGGTTGCACCAGTAAAAACGTCTCAAAGGCTTGGAAGCTTATCATAACATAACATATATTGTTGTCCAATCAGGAGCACAGAACTATGTAAAAAGTAAGCGTAGCATCATAAGTTAGTACATTATACAAAAAAGGATTTTGTTGCCCAGCTTGTATATATTCCACACCTAAACATACAGACAGACGGCACAAAATATAGCAAATACGCTCTTGTTCAACACGTATACATAGCTATCCCTGTATCCCAGCTCATCATCACATACACAAGCTCCTCTCCACATTAGTGTCCTGCATCAGTGACCACATGGATCAATAATGTGACGTAATGGGATGGTCAGTGTTATTGTGAGTGCTAATCAGGATGCATCTGTAGTTCATGCCAGAGATTTTTTTGAGAGTTTTTTTGTACTTATG
>NW_007578823.1:36619-38064 GCF_000690725.1 Stegastes partitus | reverse complement strand
GACACACTCACTAAGGTACACCTTTGTAATCTAAAGCAATCCTTTACAACAGCTCCTCATAAATTCTAGATTTTTTCGAAGCTCCTCCGTTTTCAGTTTTCGTTGACATCTAGAAGTATAACTACATTTTTGAAGTCCTTGTGGGTGCTAGTGGTGTACTGGACGGTGTTAGATTTGAAAGTGCTGCTAATGGTTTGCCCCCTCGTGTTTATTAATGGGATGGGGAGAATATTAGCAAGAATATGTACTGATCCCATGTTTAAAAAGCAGATAAATGTCATCAATCATGATACAATTTGGGAAGGAGGAGATGCATGGACATAATATTAAAACTACTGGGTTTTTTTCTCAGGTGTAAGTACCTCCAGTTCGGAGCTTCATGATGATCAGCAGGCGTACAATCAGAGCTTCGAGGAAATGTCAGGTACAACATACACACCCAGAACTCTTACAGGACTTTTATGTACAGTTAATCTGATTTTCTGAATATAAAATGACGATTTTCTCTGCCATGGATGATTTGTGTCTTTGGTCGTGACTTACATTTTACTGTTTTAACATCTTAATATCACAATTAACCTTCCTGAGTTGATCATGTGTTTAAGAAACAAAGAAGTGACGCCAACAGTTTATCATGAGACAACATGTAAAGCTGCATGCATGGAGGTAATGTCAAAATATAACGTGTGCTGCTTTCTCTCAGGTGGAAATACCTCCAGTTCAGAGCTTTATGATGATCAGCAGGCAAACAACCAGAGCTCAGAGAAAACATCAGGTACAAAACAAACACTCAGTATTGTGCAAGACTTTTATATGCAGTATATCAGACGTTGTGTGTGTGTGTGTGTGTGTGTGTGTGTGTGTGTGTGTGTGTATAATTAATAATTTTCTCTGCCAAAGATGATTTGTTGTGTTATCAAACTGATGCTTCCTGAGTAGATTCTGTGTTTAAAATATATGACGTCAACACCTAATCATGATACAGTATGTAAAGCAGAAAATGTGCACGCATGAAAATAATGTAACATGTTGTTGTTGTTGTTGTTGTTGTTTTGGTTTTGTTTTTTTTTTTACCTCAGGTTAAAATAGCCTTGAGGTAGAGGAGGGGTCCACAGGGGCATTTGTTAAAGGAACAAAGTATACAGTCAAAAACTGGACTTTTATGTGCAGGATGTCGGTTTGATTCATTACTGGTGTTCACAGGAGCTATATTTTTATATTTTAACATCATAATATAACAAGTAACCTTCTTGTGTTGATTCTGTCTTTAGGAAACAAATAAATGCCATTAACAGTTAGTTACGATGCAACATGTAGAGCAGGAGATGTGTTTGCATGGATAGCAGATAGAAGCCCGCCGCCGTTAAAGCCAAACCTTGTCAATGAAACGGTTCCAGGTACAAAACAGACAGTTTTCATTATCATCATTGATGGATGCATGATAA
>NW_007578823.1:35144-36428 GCF_000690725.1 Stegastes partitus | reverse complement strand
CCACATTAACGATGCTTCCTGCTCCCTTCAGTGATCTACTGCATTGGGGTTTTTGGTATGATGCTGCTCAGCCTCGTGGAGACCATTTTTGTGATGTATCTGATGGAGAAAGACTCCCAAGACGATGAGACAGACAGAGACCGAAGCCTGAATAAGAGCTGTGAGGACAAACTGGGCAAAGGCAACTTCCACAGCTGTTTCAGAGGTGAGTTCATTACAGATTCTACAAAGCCTCAGCAATCAAGTCAGCTCAAACCAGTTCTACTTTTATCGTGCCAATTCACGACATTGCACTTCACATAGCAAGACCGTACAATATTACAGTGAAAACCCCAGTGATTCCTCTACCAGGAAGAAACCTCCAGCAGAACCAGACTCAGTGAGGGTGGCCATCTGCCCTGACTGGTCGGGGTGAGGGTAAAGGGGAGGAAGAGAAAAATAGGGGATAGAAAACAGGCCACCAATGAGTAGGAAAACACCAAACACTAGGACGGTCTGTGAGACTAGTTAGAGATACCTGCAGAGAGGACAAAACAAGCTACAGGAGAGCGATGAGAGAGAGGAGAACAGCTCCCTCTTACCTGAACTCTCTCATTCAGGTCTACACTCCCTCTGCTCACTATGCTTGACCAACAAAAGCCTCCTGATCCAACCACCACAACAGGGCCGAGGTCCATAGCTGGACTCTTCTCCTTTGTGGTTCCCGTTGGTGGAACAAGTTACCAAACTGTGTTCCATCTGCTGCAGTCTTTAAGAACAGACCAAACACCCAGCTCTTCACTGAACACCTTTGCACTTGACAGACTGAAAACAAACATACAAAAAAAACAAACCAAAAAATATTCCTATTACCTCCAACACAGCCTGCTATTGGCATCAGCACCCTATCACACTTAAACTTGTTCTATGGCTCTTATCCAGGTTGTTTTCTCCTGACTAGATCCTTGCCTGTGTTGTATCTGCTCCCAGATGTCCATATCTTTGGATGAAAACATCCACTAGATGAAATTGTAGAAATGTTGTAAAATTGTAGAGAGAAGACCCAAGGTAGTGACATGCAATGGTAGTATGTGCAGTAGGGGCTCCGTGCAGTGGCCTATAGCAGCAGGACTAAGGGACTGTACAGGGTCAGCTGGGCAGCCCTAACCATAAGCTTTATGAAAAAGAAAAGTTTTAACCCTAATATTGTAAGTTAAAATGGCATCTGGCTCTTGAACCCAAACTGGGAGCTGGTTCCACAGCAGAGTAGCCTGACAGCTGAAGGTTCTGCCTCCCATTTGCGTT
>NW_007578823.1:31507-33954 GCF_000690725.1 Stegastes partitus | reverse complement strand
AAAAAAAAACAAAACATGAAACACGTCCCATTGATGCCTCATATAAGCACCATGCAGATATGCTTGCTGAGCTGTAATGCATCATCAGAACCACGCCTATAGGTGAGGATGTTTCCAAACGTTTTTCAAATCATATTTTTATTATTGTGATGCACAGACATGGATTATACCCTCAAACAACCACCTTAGCCTTGTTCGTATGTTGGTAGCAACTGATCTTGCACTAAATTGGCCCAATCTAGGCAACGTCCTTATCTGACGCTGCTTCTTGTTTTTACTGCACTGTCGAGTTCGCTTCAATAACATTTCGGAAATTAGTATAGTCTTTTTATTTATTGATGCTCTGGTAGGCAATCAGTTCTTTGCATCACTGGGCAAAAGTTCCATAATGTCCTTTCAACGTGTTGTAGTTTAAGTGTTCTGAGAGAAAATTAGATTTCTGCATCTCCTCTTGAATTAACACAGTGCTATTTATTATATATATAACAAATATACTCAATATTAGCCTATGCCACAAGTCTAATATTTAATTCATCTTTTAAATTCACAAATAAAATGTTAAAATTAAAGTAAGTTTATAAATGTAATGTACTGGAAGTGTAGCTGTATGTAGACTTGAGTTATAGTCATGCTTGTCTGTGACAATATGGTGCATGTTTTCTTAATGCCTGCTGTGTTTCAGGTTATCTGATTGGTTATTCTATATAAACATTTAGTATCTAAGCATGTGCACAGATTTTCAGGGGATACGTCACCCTTAACCGGGACATTTCCCCCAATAATAAAAACTCCAACAATAGCGAAGGACTTTTACTTTGAAATAAAAAGCTGAATTTACTCATTGCGCCTGAATTTGTGTTTTCCTTCACATAAAGACATTTGCACCAAAAATGAATGCAGAAACTATCAGAATTAATATAATATAATAATTACTAATGATCACAAGTTTTTACGTTTTTAAAAAATCAAGTTGCTCCAGTTTAAAGTAGTACAGGGAGGCAACTTGATCTCTATGTGAAGAAAAATGTAGTTTCAGGCAAATTTCATGGAGTAAAGTGACCTTAAATTTAACTTAAATCAATTAAACTCAGAAATGTAAGTGTAAATTAANAATATTTGTGGATGCCAGATATAATCATTGAAGAGATGTGAGTTTTTTGTATATTATTAGCATTTTGTGGTTGTTCAAGAATGCCGAAACTGAAGCATTTTTAAAATATTTATCCGAATGTGTTGTTAATGTACAATAGTGTGTAGTGCAAATAGCTATAAATCCACATTTCACACACACACTGTCAGTGTTTTTTCTTGTGCTGCAGTGAGTGCTTCCAAAATGCTCATTTGTCACCCTCTGTTCCCTGTACGTAGAGTAAAAACATGAAGCCATTATTGCCTTATATGTTCAAAATATTTCCTAAAGTGTTGGAACAAGTGATTTATTGATGTATTTTAATATCATGTGGACATTTTTGGAATATTTAAAGAAACGTGTATGACACAGATGCTACACTATGTGAGATTTAATATGAAATGTATGTGTTTTGCCATAATGTGTGTATTTGCTCTCATTTGTTCTCATACAGGATAGAAAAGGACAAATCCTCTCCAAGTCCCTACCTTAAGATCAAGTTTCACGGCTTTACTGAATATAGGAACGACCAGGTGGTGGTCAGCACCTGCAGGTTGACCGTTTATAAATTCCCCTTCGACACTCAGAGCTGCAACATCTCCTTCAAGTCTGTCTTGCACTCTGGTGAGCCCCTAACATGTTCTGGTCACGTGAACACAGACCATCAGATGCCATCACATGCATTTGTTTATTGTTGATCTGCTAAGAAACCTCACGGTTATGTTTTCTTTTAAATTTCAGATAAAGAAATAGAGTTATATTTCATCGAAAACAATACAGCGATCTCAGAGATGTCTCGTCGGGCGATGCGGACGCAGTACGAGTGGCTGTTTGTCAACATTATATCCAGCAACAAAACACAAGAGGCGTTTGGTTTTAACCAAACCATTATTGTTTATACTGTAAGTATTTCTGGATGCAGACACACAGAGAACAAAACTGTTCCTTCAACACAGGTTTCTCCACTTTAGCCACAGCAGATGATGGACAAACCGAGCCACACTGCTGTGGTCCTACTTGTTTGGACTGGAGTTTATTTTCACTTCAGCGTACTTTCAAGTATCAGCCCGATTCAGCTTGATGCCTTTCCTGGTGTTGATCTTTCACATAAAAAGTTTTTTTCCTGGCAAATGTGTTATTATGGTTTGTATCACAGTGCAAAGTATTCATCATCAGGTTAGCATTGTGTCATTAGTAGTGCTGCTGCATGAAGGCAGGCAAACTGGCCACTATGGCGGATGTTCCAAAGGCTGAGCAGGAAGCTAGCATTCCAGACAGAACATCTTGGGGGAGCCAGGCAGAAGACAAACGTGGACAT
>NW_007578823.1:20820-26548 GCF_000690725.1 Stegastes partitus | reverse complement strand
TGAAGAAAAATGTAGTTTCAGGCAAATTTCATGGAGTAAAGTGACCTTAAATTTAACTTAAATCAATTAAACTCAGAAATGTAAGTGTAAATTAAGAACTATATTAAGTTGATGCAGTTACCAACATTATTATGTTGAAACAATCCATCAAAATAAAGTACTTTTATAGATTTATTATTGGTCTGTAGGAAATTTGACAAAATCTGCTGGGTGACATGATCTCCTACAGTCTTATAAGTATCTACAATTGATTAACAATCTTTTCTGAGCCAATTGAACAGGGCCTATTTGTTACAATAACTGGGCTCTGCCACAAACACTACAATGGGAGTGTCTGAGGAGCTCAACACAGGTCATCGGCAGCACAAGCAGGTTTGCAACGAATTAGAGGTTGAACACAGCTGTCAGTGTCCACAGCCAAGGGGGTTTTGAGAGAACGTGAGGCCTGTAACCCCAAGAACACCAGAACTACTATCAAGGATGGTAGCAGCAGTGTTACAAGGTGTGTCATGAAAGTTCCAGGATATATTTCAAACCCAATCAGACGAACAACCAGCACGTCTACAAAGAGATCCTGCAGCGTTTGCTTCGTCCAGAAGAGGAAGAGTTGTGGCAGGACCAGTGGTGGCTGCTTCACCATGACAACCTGCTCACAACGCCCTGAGCATCCCACAGGTCCTGGCTGAGAAGAACATCTCTGTGCTGGAGCAACCTCCCTACTCACCCCACCTGGCTCTGTGGGATTGTTTCCTCTTCCCCAAGCTCAAGGGGGTCAGACCCATTTAGAAGACGTGGACGACGTCAAGATGGCTGTGACGACGGAGCTGCAGAGGATCCTGGAGGAATCCTTCCAGGAGTGCATGGCGGCGTGGCAGAGAAGGCTGGGGAGGTGTGTTAGACTCCAGGGGGATTACTCTGAAGGAGAAAACTGGTAGTTTGTAGTTTGGATTTGAAAATACACCACCAGTCCTGGAACTTTTCTGACTCACCTCGTATGCTCTGAGGCTGTTTTGACGCCAGTGGAACTGGTGCTTTACTCAACGTAAATGTAATAATGAAGAAAGAGGACTACCTAACATTATCATTCAGAGGGTTTTGTTTTGTTTTTCCAACAAGACAATGAATCAAAACACAAATCAAAAGTTGTAACTAAATGGCTAAATCAAGCTGTAGTCGAGGTCCTGACTTAAACCCCATCAAGAACCTGTGGACTGTGCTGAAGAAGCAAGTCTGTGTCAGAAAGCTGACGAATTTAGATAAACAGCACTGATTCCATCAAGAGGCGTGGTTCACTGAAAGTGCCTCATCGAGATGGAAATAGTCAAAAGACATAAAACCAAATATTAGAATTGGTGTATATTTATTTTTGACCCAGCAGATTTTGTCATATTTCCAGAAGACCTGTAATAAATCTATGAAAGAACCAAAATGCATGGCTGTTCGTTTGTGACAAAGACACGTGATTTAATCATTCCGAGTCATTGGAATCTCGAGACTACCTTGAAATACATCTTGTTGTTTCAGTGTATGTAAACTTTTGTTTACAACTTCATAGAAAAGCCTTTGAACAAAGTAAGTGTTTGGGGGCAATTCACTAAAGTATCAACAGTACAAAATGCATGAAGGGTGATATTTTATTTACATTTAAACAAAAAACAATAAAATCAACCTGATTCAGTTTGGAGTAATTCCTGGAATAAAATCTGTGCCTTGGATAAAGTGTCCCTACTTCTGCCTTTTAATAAACCTTTCACTAATAAATTATGTACGTATTTGCCGGCACTGTAGCAGACGTCTGTGGTTTCTGCTCGTTCCCTTCGTCTTTCCACTGACTGATGAGATTTTAAAACAACGAGGGGTTGGCCGCTGAGTCTGCCCAGCCCTCTTCCTGTAGTGAGGAAGGGTTTTACTGCAATCTAATATTTCTGGACGAGGACGCACACTCGCTGTTCACACCTCTCACAGACTGGACTCTCTCATGATGCTCGTCCTCTTTCTGCTCCTCTTCACAGGTGAGGTTTTCTGCTCATCCTCGCAGCACGTTACTTTCTGTCAAGGAACTAGTCTCAATGAAAACTTGTAGGATTCTGGGACTGATTGCTGGTTATCAGACTGCTGGTTTTATTAGTGTGTATATAAGGTGATAAATAGAAGACAGATCTCAAATAGATGTCTCAAAATCTCTATAAAAAATCACTAAGTGTTAAAGTTGTTATGCAGTCGAGTAGATGACCTCAAACACCTGCCAGTGTCCATCTGCAAACACTGGATGTTATTGTGGGTTTAGTGAGCTGAAGTTTATTAGGGACTGCTGCTGAGAGACTCATTCAAAAGCATTGTTAATGTCCAGCAAAGCTTTACAGCAGTTATTCAAAGAATGGACATCAGCATGTTTCTGCATTTCTTTCTTAATTTAATGCGTGTCTTCGTGTATTTTAGCTGTCGACGGGGAATCCTCTGAGAAAGTTTGCAGTTATCAGGATGTTTTAAACTACCTTAACTTGACCAGCAACAACGAGCTGTTCTCCATGACGCGTCCTGTCAAAGACCACAAGCAGTCCACAGAAGTGTCCCTGGAACTTCTGCTGTATGCAATTCTAGATGTGGTGAGTGTTGAAGACCAAACCCAAAGGATTTTACTCTGATCTTTTAATTAATGCGCTCAGATTGGACTTTTTTTTGGTTGCAGTTTTTCTACCTGTGTGTAAATCTAATTATCTTGGCAGTTTCAGTGAACTGTGTGGGATTTTTAAAGTATTTAAAATATGCTCTGATAGTTTTGATGAGTTTTGGCTCAGCTGTTCTGCTGCTGTGTTCTTTGGCCTGAACAGATCTTGTTTCTTTCCTTGTCTATAGAAGGAGATCGACCAGACGTTTGTCCCTTATGTCTGGATTCTCATGGTGAGTTTTGATTTCATCTCCTCGGTTCACACTCTGTTGGAAAACTGTGACTTCTTTCTTTTAAAAGCCATGTTTTTGTTCCTGCTCAGACACCTTTGATGGTATCCCTGACTCCACCCTTGTTTTCCTCCACAGAAATGGCAGAATGATTACATTAGCTGGGATCCACGTGACTTTTGTGGCATCACAAATGTTTCTCTACCTACTCAAGTCCTGTGGAAGCCAGACCTCACAATTGAAGAGATGTGAGTATAAATGTAGAGTACAGTAATTTGCCTTAATGGCTTCAAGCGAGGAGATTTTTTGACAGGCATTTCACAAATCTGAGAGCATCACCAGTGCAAGGACATACACTCCAAGTGAAGCACAGGGCATCTGTGCAGCAACAGTACATCCGAGTGCAGACAAACCGTTTTGAGCAGGAGTGAAGCTGATTTGCATCGAGCAGGGGCTATTTTAGAGAGAGGGCAGGGTTTGAAGGGAAAGCACGACACAATCTGAATGTAAAACGGAGAAATAATGCAGAAATATTGAAATTTAAATCCGTATTATCAAGCCACACCCAACAGAAGACTATAGACTAATGTTATATGCAAAATTTTGAGCATCCCTGGGAAAATGACATCAAAGACGATCATAAAACCCCAGCAGCAAACCACACTAAATACAGATACTAAAACATAAACCTTTCTGCCTTTATTTCATGAACTTTAAAAGGCAGAATACAATAAAACAGTAGCATTTGGGACAGCCAGTTGGTGAGGGTGCTAATCGTCTGGCCCAGCTTCATCACCATTTGTTTTGTTGTTGTGTAAAGACTATTGAAAGCTATGTCAGTATGGGAGTTCAGGAAACTCATGCTGCAGGTTTCTGAGATACTGAGAGGAAAGAATCTGACAAACAGCCGCAAGCAACAAACTAAATCTCAGCTCCTGGTAACATTTTGACGTCTGTGTACGTTTCCGTCAACTAAAAGCATAAACGCTGTTCTTTGTGCTCTCTGTGATGCTCATACCAACACAATCAGTTGATTTTCCTTACACCGTAACTCAATGCATTCACTAAGACTTCACAGTTTCAGTGACCTTTCAGATGTTGGGGAGGCAAGACTTCAGCGGTGGCCTTGGAGGCGCCTCTGCTTTCACCCCAATCTTTCACTAATGAAGCTTTCATGTGTACATGCGTGTGTTTATGTACAAGGTGTGTCAGAAAACTTCCAGCACTGGTGTCACAAAAGATGTATCTCAAATCCAAACTACAAATTACCAGTTTTCTCCTTCAGAGTAATCCCCCTGGAGTCTAACCCACCTCCCCAGCCTTCTCTTCACGCCGCCATGCACTCCTGGAAGGATTCCTCCAGGATCCTCCACAGCTCCGTCATCACAGCCATCTTGATGTCATCCACGTCTTCTAAATGGGTCCCCTTGATGACCCCCTTGAGCTTGGGGAAGAGGAAACAATCCCACGGAGCCAGGTGGGGTGAGTAGGGAGGTTCCTCCAGCACGGAGATGTTCTTCTCAGCCAGGACCTGTGGGATGCTCAGGGCGTTGTCATGGTGAAGCAGCCTCCACTGGTCCTGCCANAAACATTTAACATATTTTGTATTTGCATGATGGAATAAATGTCCAGTCATCTGTTTGTAAAGCATGTACTATTAGACTGTTGAAAAAAACAAAAACTTTCTTTCTTTCTTTCTTTCTTTCTTTCTTTCTTTCTTTCTTTCTTTCTTTCTTTCTCACCTCTCTTTTTATGTATGTAAACATGTGCATAGATTTTCAGGGGATACGTCACCCTTAACCGGGACATTTCCCCCAATAATAAAAACTCCAACAATAGCAAAGGACTTTTACTTTGAAATAAAAGGCTGAATTTACTCATTGCGCCTGAATTTGTGTTTTCCTTCACATAAAGACACTTGCACCATAAATTAATGCAGAAACTATCATAATTAATATAATAATAATAATTACTAATGATCACAAGTTTTTACGTTTTTTAAAAATCAAGTTGCTCCAGTTTAAAGTAGTACAGGGAGGCAACTTGATCTCTATGTGAAGAAAAATGTAGTTTCAGGCAAATTTCATGGAGTAAAGTGACCTTAAATTTAACTTAAATCAATTAAACTCAGAAATGTAAGTGTAAATTAAAAACTATATTAAGTTGATGCAATCACCAACTTTGTTATGTTGAAACAATCCATCAAAATAAAGTACTTTTATAGATGTATTATTGGTCTGTAGGAAACATGACAAAATCTCCTGGGTGACAGGATCTCCTACAGTCTTATGAGTAATTACAATTGATTAACAATCTTTTCTGAGCCAATTGAACAGGGCCTATTTGTTACAATAACTGGGCTCTGCCACAAACACTACAATTGGAGTGTCTGAGGAGCTCAACACAGGTCATCGGAAGCACAAGTCAGGAAAGTCAATCGGAACCATTTCAAAGATTATTCAGATCCCAGAAAGCAGGTTTATGACGAATTAGAGGTTGAACACAGCTGTCAGTGTCCACAGCCAAGGGGGTTTTGAGAGAACGTGAGGCCTATAACCCCAAGAACACCAGAACTACTATCAAGGATGGTAGCATCAGTATTACGAGGCGTGTCATGAAAGTTCCAGGATATATTTCAAACCCAATCAGACGATCAACCAGCATGTCTACAAAGAGATCCTGCACCGTTTGCTTCGTCCAGAAGAGGCAGAGTTGTGGCAGGACCAGTGGTGGCTGCTTCACCATGACAACGTCCTGAGCATCCCACAGTTCCTGGCTGAGAAGAACATCTCTGTGCTGGAGGAACCTCCCTACTCACCCCACCTGGCTC
>NW_007578823.1:0-17185 GCF_000690725.1 Stegastes partitus | reverse complement strand
TAAAACACAAGCCTTTCTGCCTTTATTTCATGAACTTTAAAAGGCAGAATACAATAAAACACTAGCATTTGGGACAGCCAGTTAGTTAAGGTGCTAATCGTCTGGCCCAACTTCATCATCATTTGTTTCGTTGTTGTGTAAAGACTATTGAAAGCTATGTCAGTATGGGAGTTCAGGAAACTCATGCTGCAGGTTTCTGAGATACTGAGAAGAAAGAGTCCGACAAACAGCCGGAAGCAACAAACTAAATCTCAGCTCCTGGTAACATTTTGAGGTCTGTGTACGCTTCCGTCAACTAAAAGCATAAACGCTGCTCTTTGTGCTCTCTGTGATGTTCATACCAACACAATCAGCTGATTTTCCTTTCACCGTAACTCAATGCATTTACTAAGACTTCAGAGTTTCAGTGACCTTTCAGATGTTGGGGAGGCAAGACTTCAGCTGTAGCCTTGGAGGCGCCTCTGCTTTCACCCACATCTTACACGAGTGAAGCTTTCATGTGTACATGTGTGTGTTTATGTACAAGGTGCGTCAGAAAAATTCCAGCACTGCTGTCACAAAAGATATGTTTCAAACCCAAACTGCAAACTACCAGCTTTCTCCTTCCAAGTAATCCCCCTGGTGTCTAACACACCTCCCCAGCCTTCTCTGCCTTCACGCCGCCATGCACTCCTGGAAGGATTCTTCTCAACCAGAAACTGCGGGATGCTCAGGGTGATGTGAGCAGGCACGTTGTCATGGTGAAGCAGCCACCACTGGTCCTGCAACAACTCTGCCTCTTCTGAAGGAAGCAAACAGGATCTCTTTGTAGACGTGCTGGTTGATCATCTGAAGGGGAAACTCCTAGTTTGTAGTTTGAGTTTGAAATACATCTTCTGTGACACCAGTCCTGGAACTTTTCTAACACATCTCGTATCTCTGGTATCATCCAGGATAGAAAAGGACAAAGCCCCTCCAAGTCCTCTACTCACTATCGACTACAACGGCACAGTGTTTGTTCAGAACGACCAGGTGCTGGTGAGCACCTGCAGGATGCACGTCTACAAATTCCCCTTTGACACTCAGAGCTGCACCCTGTCCTTCAAATCTGTCGTTCACTCCGGTGAGTAAAAGTAATGTTTGTGAGTGAGTTTGTGTGCACTTATCATCACTTTTACAGTTTGACCACTTGCACACAATCCGGCTTCGTCTTATGTTTGTCTTCCTTTTCAGTCACAGAATTAAGACTTGTTCACCACTGGAGCTCTTCAGAAACAACGGAGTGGTCACGCGAGTTGATGCGGACTCAGTACGAGTGGCTGTTCTTAAACATGAAGGTCACCAACAAATCTGTGACTATGTTTGGCGCCGAACAAGACATGATCGTTTACACTGTAAGTAATTCAATTACTCAAGTGTTGTACTTAGGGGCTGCAAGGTGGCTTGGTGGTTAGCACCGTCGCCTCGCAGCTAGAAGATCCCCAGCTAGGACGCCCGGGATCTTTCTGCGTGGAGTTTGCATGTTCTCTCCAGGTTCCTCCCACGTTCCAAAACATGTTGACGTTAATTGGTGATTTAATTGGTGTGAATGTGAGTGTGCTTGGTTGTCTGTCTCTAAGTGTAGCCCTGCGTTGGCTGGTATAGGTTCCAGCCCCCTCCACGACCCCAGTGAGAATAAAGCGGTGTATAGATAATGGATGGATGGAAGTATTGTACTTAAAGAGTGGCTTAGCACCAGGCTGAAAGTCTGTGGGCCCCTTGAACCTCCTCTGACCTCCAACAGGTGCTTTTACTTGGTTGGAAGAGACAGAACATTTCTGCTTTTCTGGGACACAAACAGGCTCAATATTGGGTATATTAAGTTCGTACACAGGTTGCTCTGTTCATGACATTTGATATTTTACAGTAACAAGTCACAACTCCAGTGCTGTTTGGCTCATTGTCACACTGTCATGACTCATTATTTTATGAGTAACGTCTGCTCTGAAAAATAACTATTTGTCAAAATGCAGTGAGGAGCAACTGGAAGGGAACAAATTGTGCAGCAACACCTCCGCCGCTTTTGGCTTTTTCCAGGCCTGCATTGTTTCCAGCAACTTACACGGCATTGTGTCAAGCAGCACTTCATCCTCGTTCATCTCTGTAATCCTGGAGGACAGGGAGAAGGACAAAAAGGCCTCTAAAAAGTAAAAAAAAATGCTTTCACAAGACTAAACTTACTGACCCACTACTTTGCTTTGTTTTGTCATATTTGGCGAAACACTGCTTGTATAAGGTTGTGACATGCGGCAGACACCTGATGTTCTCTGCAGTTAGATGGAAAAAAAACATGCTCATATACCCCCAATATCGTGCATCCCTAGTGCGACATATTAATTCTGTCTGCATTAGCTGTAGCAGACGTGGTCACTGGCGCTCATCAGACATGCACTTTGCAGCATCTGTAACCTAATAGTAATATGATGGAGTATTCCTGTTGATCACTGCAGCACAGTGGGGCAAAAACAAGATGTTCAGGGCACATGAAGCTGCAATTTAAGTACCAATATCGCCATTTTAAATAACTTTTAACTTGAATATTGTTTAGTTCTGTAAAATTTAACTTACAGCTGCGGTCACTGAGGTCTCTCAATATAATGAAATATTGCCAGTATTAGTTCTTTCTTTGTTTTCTGAGCTACTTCTTTCTTTCCCCTTTCCCATATGATCTCTTTCCCTTACTGGGGTTACTTCAACTAATCTGAAAACTATCTGAAACTATCTCCACTACATAAATTACTTGATTTGCACCCAATGCTGTTTTACTTGTATGCATTTGGAGTGTGTATGCCGATTATCTGACACCTAAATATCTGACAGATCTCCATGAAGAGGAGGTCCCTCCTCTACGTTATCAACTTCTTGCTGCCTGTCTTCTTCTTCTTGTGTCTGGACTTGGCCTCCTTCCTGATCTCGGACAAAGGCGGCGAGAAGCTCAGCTTCAAGGTGACGGTGCTGCTCGCCGTCACAGTGATGCAGCTTATTCTCAATGAAATCCTGCCTTCCTCGTCAAACAGGATCCCTCTCATAGGTAAAAACAACACAAGGCCATGTTACACTGTACAGGTTTTGGCTGTTTGAGAACAAAGTCGGAAGTTAACATTTGTTGGGAGAAAAGTGGTGAAATGCTGAATCACGAATCTAAAGTAATGCTTTTAGATTGATTTACTGAAAACAGCCAATTTAGGACTACTACCAGCAAATCAGAGTGCAACGTGGAATGACTCAGAATGAAGTGACCAGCATGTCATTTGTTTTCTTTTTACCATTTTGGACTGCCAGCCGTAACGTTGTGTAGCTGGTCTTCACACTAGAAATGAACTAAACCAAGGTTTGGTTTTATCTGGACCATAACAGCCAATTAATGTCCTGCCAAGGTTCAACTGTTTGGACTGAACGCTTCACACCTTTAAGTTTGCATCAGAATAAACGTGAAAGTCCAAATCAATTGAATTAGGTCTGACAGGGACCTTTGGTGATTGCGCTAAAGGAAAACCTACATTAAGGGATCCCCAAAGTTAGAAGTTCATCCTGTAGTTATTGAGCCATTAAACTGAAAACCACTAATTCCAGTCTCTTGGTGTTGTCAGTGGGCTTCATCGAGTGGATGAATGTCTGACCAAATGGTGGCCCAAAGTCTTCTCTTTGTTGGACTGTAATTCACACAGGAGCAGCATATAGTGGCTGAATGTGTGACAATTTGTTAATATAATCACTATAATTCACTTTGTATTGACCTGTTCCCCTCAGTGGTCTACTGCATTGGGATTTTTGGTATGATGCTGCTCAGCCTCCTGGAGACAATCGTTGTGGTGTACCTGATGGAGAAAGACTCTGCATCCCAGAACAATGAGACAGACAGAGGCCAAAGCCTGAACAAAGTCTGTGGAGGCCAACGGGGCAAATCCAGCTTCTCCTGCTGTGAAGGAGGTAAAGCTTACTGTGGAAAAGCTGGTGCTGAGGTGTACTGTATGTTTATGTGGAATTCCCTAAAAACAAGGATGTCAGGGGGATTTTGAATGAGGTGTTCTTACCTCTTAAACAGAGTCTACAAGTTTTGGTTTCACTTTAGCTCTCTAGAACAGCTCGCATAGCCAAACGTAGCTGGGCAAGAAGTAGAAATGCAGATTAGTAGTGAGAACCCTTCTGGTCCCGTGAACCTCACCTTACAGGTTGTGATAGTTTATTGTTGTGACACTGAACTTACACTGCCTATAAAAGTTATTCACATCCTTTGAAGCTTTCCCCTTTCCCGCAATGACAAAGGGTCAGTGTGATTTGGCTTTACAAAAGTATTACAAAAACAAACTCGATATACTTTCTTATACTTTGCTGCATTCATTTTACCCTCTGCCTTTCCAAGCCAAGTTTTCCAGGTTTGCAGAGAAGCATGATGCTGCCACCACCGTGCTTCACAGTGGCGATGGTGTGTTTGTGATGATGTACAGCGTTTGGCGTTTGTCAAACAAAGCATCGAGTCTAATGGCCATAAAGATCAAGTTTGGTCTCATCAGACCAAAGAACCTTCCTCCAGTTGACTTCAGATTCACCCTCATTCCTTCTGGCCTTCTAGTTGAGACTTCACATTAGTGTTTTTTCTACAGTAGCCGTCTTTTTGTCCTCTGAATGCTCTCCTCATCTCCTTCTTAGCTGAAACAACTAAATTCCAACTTGATTTATGTTTCTCTAATTATTTCATGATGCTGATTGTCTTTCCAGAGGAGAAGAAATGGACTCCCTGTGGTTGCATCTGCGATGCGTCTGCTGATGAAACAACACCAGCTGAACTGCTAAAGGTTGGGCTTACGCTGCATTTTCATTAATTTTGCAAGTAAAACCGCACGTTGCATAAAATTAGTTCAACAACTGTGAGAAAGTTGAAAGCTGCCTTTTAAACCTGATGGTGAGTTTTGGAATTTAGATGGATAAGATGCTGGTCCAGACAAAACTTCATTATCCTCGCAATGTAGAAATAGCTCCGGTCAAGTGCAAACAAAAAAAACAGCTGACATGAGTTACAACTCAGAGGTAGCTGTTACGTCTCTCATCATGCTCAGTGAACTGTACAGAGAAATCTGAATGTCAGGTTTAGCAGCTTGTCATTATATTTGGTTCATAATCACTTTAGGTAACCACAGTCTTCTATCTCTCTTTTAGGAGAGAAGCAGCCAGCTGACCGAGGAGCCAAATGCTTTTGAAAAGGTCTCAGATGAGCTGAAGGATGTGGTGAAAACACTGATTCTGCTCCTCAGCAGCAGGAAGGAGGAAGAGAAGCCCGGCTACTGGACCAGAAAGACGGAAACCATCAACAAAGCTTACTTCATATTCTATATCACGGCTGCCAGCCTGTTTTTACTCTTCATGTTCTTCAACTGGAATCATGCATAAACATGAAAGTGCTCCATAAAGACGCACGAGTGAGATATACAGTAGTCAAGATTTATTGTTATGCAAAAACCCAAAACCAGGTCATAACCTGTGTTTAAATATGAAGCTGGCAGCACAAGCTTTTCATAGATCGTTAACATTTTCTGGCTATATTTAGATCTATAGGATGCTGTCAGTTCAGGGCTGCTGTGGCAGAATAAATAAAACTCCTGAGCTCCTCCATACATTAAAGGCCTGTATCAGTGACCACATGGACCAGTAATGTGATGCGTGCATTGATGCAGTGGTCAGTGTTGCTTGTGGTTATGAGTGTACGTTAACAGTGTGAGAAATATGTGTGTTTTAGAGTATTTATTATTTGTAGTTATGCAGCTTGGAATGAGGGGGAACGTGTGACTATGCTCACCCAAGTGAAGTCATTTTCTCCTTTAGTCATAATTGCCCAAATATTTGGTAACCTAAGGTGTGTTGTGTTTTGTTTTGTGAAATGTTTTTAGTTAATTTCAGCATTTTTGCACGACATGGGAACTGTTCAGATGTGTCTTCTTGATGGCATGTTTTACAAGCTGCTGCATGCACTAGTCCATCCTGCTTGTGTTAAAAAAAAATCAGCATGAAAGCAGAAGCAAACTTGTATCGTGTTCATTGAAGTGTAATGTCATAAAAATATGTCTGTTCAATAAACAGTGGTTTGGTGCATTAACTGGACTTTTTAAGGTGATCTTATCTTCATCTACAAACTTACACTACTGACCCCAAGAACTACTAAATAAACGTCCTCAGGCCGGTACAGTGCTGAGGGGAAACTTGAGGCCCATATTCCTCACAGAAACGCTTCGGCTCACGTATATTCTGAATGTTTCTGGTGTTAAAGGTTCTCCTAATGTCATTCTACAGCACCTATATTGGGTTAGGTTCTGAATGGGCTGCTTGAAATAGGTGGATTTTCTTTAAGCCATTCTGCAGCAGGTTTACTTCAACTTGTACTGACTTCTTCTTCTTTAGCTGGCAGACAGAAACCCAGACATTGTCCTGTGAGATCCTTTTATAAACTTGAATATTATATACAGTTTATATAGTTTTTGAATGTTACACTATCCCATCCTTGTTTACTTTTTTTCTGATATCGTTATGACCAGATTTTCACAGTTATTTAAAACTTTTTTTTGTTTCTTTTTAAATTACAGTAAACTTCACTTTCATGATGATGTGGGGATGTGAGTGCTGTGTGTTGTGGGTTTAGATTTTATTACCAAAGCAGGTGGCAAATGGACCTCTGTAAAAAGGCTTGCATTTGGTTTGTGTGCCCGTCAACACTCATCCCTCTCATAATGGCGTTTTTGTGGCCACAGTCACTTCATATTACTACATTTCTCTGAGCTGCATTGAAATTTAATGACTGATGAGGAAGACTGCCCGGCAGCACATAATGCTGACATGCTCACAGTGGCAGTTTTCACTTGAAAGGATCTTTTTTTTCATATTTTTTTGTCAAAGAAGCTAAATTATAAGATAAGATAAGATATGCCTTTATTTATTTAACAGAGGAGAAATTCACAGTGTTGTCAGCAGCAGTACACATAGAGATACACACATACTAGAAAGAAAAATGTACATGTAAGAAATAGTGCAAACAGAAGTATAAAAATACACATGCAAAAAAAGAATAGTGCAAGCACAGAATACAAAAATGAGGATATGAAAGATAGAAAAAATAAAGATAGAAGAAGAAGAAACAGTGCAAATGCAAATGCATACATACATGTCATGGAAATATTAGATCGACCATAATTCAATGTAGGAAACAATAAAAGCACTGGACAGTGCTAAAAAGGACAACATAATTTTGCATTGTCCCTCCTTTTTTGAGGCATGTTGTGCATTTTATATAAAAACAGAATTAAGTAAATTTTATTTGCACCCTGCAGTAAGAGTCGTCCTTAAATTTATTTATACCTTGCCATTAAAGAAGGAAAAAAACAGCTGATAAGCAAATAAGTGAAAAAATTGACAAAAGTAATAATAAAAAAAAAATGTAATGATTTTTTTTATTGTTCTTTTCAGCCACAATTCAAAAGCAACGTATTATTTCACTAAGTTATAATTTATCAAATTTTTATTTATTATTACTTTTTTTTGTTTAGTTTCTAGTTATTTGAGTGATTATTGTGAATTTTGTCTTTTCTTTAATGAACACGTCAGAGGACGACTTTGTGCGCTGCGCCCTCCGCTGCTGCAGGGGGCGCTGTTCGCCGCAGCGTGTCCGCTCTGTCGCTCAATCAGTGACGTGGATTTTCATTGAGGCAGTCAGTGCTGCCAAAAACACACAAACTCTGCTGCGTCCCTCAGCTTCTCCAACAACTTTTTCGCCTTTCCAAGCTGGACCGCTGCTTTTCCGTCACTTGAACGCAGCTTCCGTAACAGGTGAGCGGCTGCTGGTCTTCCTGTCGCTGCTCGTCCAAAGTATCTGCAAGGACCGGAGGGGAGAGAACTGTTGAAACTGGTTGAAAATGTCCTTCGTGTGAGTGTTTTTCTTTGTCACAGCCGCTCTGACTTGTGTTCACAGACTCCAGGATGAGTAAAAACAGCAAAGTGCTGAACCTGAAGGATAAAGTGAGCGGGAACGAGGCGGACCTGAGCTTGTGTAACCTGACGGAGGTGCCCGTCAGAGAGCTGGTGAGTTCACGTGCTGTCTGTCACATCACACACTGAAGGGGTTAGAATAGAGCACCGTGATTTCACACTGGACTGTGGTTCTTGGTTTGAATTCTAAACGAAAATATACAGCAGCATGGATATGATCCTTTTTGCTGGCTTCAAAGAAACAAGTGGGAAGTCTGATTTGTTCTGTAGATGTTCAGAAAATGGTCATTTATAGCAAATTGTGTATGAAAAGCTTTTGAGCTGGTGGCAAAAACAGAAAGCAAAAGTTCATCCACAGCCTGGTCAGGTGTGGCTTTAAAGGACAGAGATGAGATAACGTGACCAGCGGCTATAAAAGGCCACTTTACAATACATCCATCATCTCTACACCTTTAACCCTCACTAGGGGGGCTGGAGTCTATCCCAGCTGACTCAGGGTGAAGGCAGGTTCACCTGGACAGGTAACCAGTCCATCACAGGGATAATAAATAAATAAAAATGTGGATTGTGCTTAAATAAATGAAACCTTAATTCACAAAACTAATATATGTTTTTCTTGGGCGCTGACTAACGAGGATGAACCCTGAACTGTCACCAGACATTCATGGTTCCCAGAGGATGGATCCTAGTGACTTTTGCGATAGTTTCTCCTCGTGCCACCGTGAGGCTTACATTTGGCAGTTTTTATGTCTCGACAACTATTAGAAGCATCGCCTTAAAACCTGGTTCAGACATTCGTGTTCAGGATCAGATCAAGTTTATTGTGTCACATGTTTTAAAACGAAACTGAGTCGACCAAAGAGCTGTAAATGTCACGGGAAAGGCAAAGATGGAAAATGTCCAATGAGAAGATGAAAACAGGACATAAAGCTGAAAATCAGTGGATATAAGATGATAAGAAAAACAAAACAAGTCAAGGATAACAACTTCCATCCATCCATCATCTCTCCACCTTAATCCTCACTAGGGGGGCTGGAGTCTGTCCCAGCTGACTCAGGGTGAAGGCAGGTTCACCTGGACAGGTAACCAGTCTATCACAGGGCTACACTTAGAGACAGACAACCAAGCACACTCACATTCACACCTGCAGACAATTTAGAATCACCAATTAACCTCAACATGTTTCTGGACTGTGGGAGGAAGCCGAAGAACCCGGAGAGAACCCACGCTGCACGGGGAGAACATGGAGACTCCACGCAGAAAGATCCCGGGTGTCCTCACCGGGATGCGAACTGACGACCTTCTAGCTGCGAGGCGACGGTGCTAACCACCAGCCCACTGTGAAATACAACTTTATTTAAATACCACAGAAGATGAGAAACGCTGTCGGCATGCTGGAGCTGCAGCGGAAAAGTCTACGACTTAATAAATCATTTCAGACGGTTCTCCCCCTAAAAACATCTGTCAGCTTCACCGAGCCGTTCAGAAACAGCTGGACAACGTTCCACGAGCAGCATTGACGACATTATTAATCCTAAACGCTGTATTGAATTGTGATTTCTACTCTTATGACCCCCTCTCTCCTATTGTTTCTATTATAGGATGTTGTCTCATGACGTCCATTCTGTTGTCGTGTTGGAACAATTGATGCTTATTTCTTTATGTTTAAAAAAGATAATAAAAGGATGGGTTTTTATTTACTTTTACCTTGTTTCTTTTTTTTTTTGTTCGTTTTTTTTATTTCCGGTTCAACTTGCTTTTTTTTCCTCCTCCAACAGGCTCTATTCCCCAAAGCGACTGTCCTGGACTTGTCCTGTAACAACATCATCTCTCTTCCTGTGAGTATTAAACACACGAGTCACAAGCAGACGATGAGCGTTCTGAACTAAAACATGTTATTTTATTCAGTTAAAGTCCTTCACATTTAATCCTTAAGATCTAAGAAGGTTAAATGTTTAGCAAATTCATTCATAAGCTAATTAGCGAAGGCGCTAACGATCAATACATTTTTCTTTTCACTGGAAACATCCCGACACCTTCAGTTTCAATCAGCTGATTTATAATTTAATGACACCCTGAATTTTTCATTATCTTGGAAACTAAACAGTTAAAAAATTTTTTTTTTTCCTCTTCTGGGGATGTTTTCGCTCTTCCTCTGAGTATTAAACAACCAAGTCTTCAGCAGTTTTATTCAGGTAAAGTCCTTCACATTTAAACCTGAACAAGATTGATTGTCTGTGAAGGTTTAAATGGTGGATTTTTTTAGCAAACTCATTCATGAATTGATTAATGGAGGCACTAGTGATTAATGCACGTATAAATAAGTTTATGACGTCATTATACTGAGAACTAAAGAGTTAAACAGTTTTTTATTCCTCTGTCGATATGGCACAACGTTGGATCATTTATGCTTGTATTCCAAGATGTTCTCAGTCCAGTAATTCTGCTGTTTCTGCTTGTTTCTTAACCCCCTGTAATGTGGAGCAGCTTTAAACTCCCTGCAGGCTTTACATCAGACTAACAATATTAAGATTGATGTGTGTCTCTCTGGCTGAGGTTCTTTCTTTCTTTCTTTCGTCCATGCAGCCAGAGTTCTGCAGTCTGACCCACTTGGTGAAAGTGGATCTGAGTAAAAACCAGCTGACCTGTCTGCCAGACGACCTGGGGAACCTGGTCAGCCTCCAGCACCTGGACCTCTACAACAACAAGCTGACGGTGCTGCCTGTCAGCTTCTCTCAGCTCCGGGTGGGTCCACATTTTACACTAAATGTGCAGTTTCTATCCAAATTAAACCTTCAGTGTGTGTCGTATCGAGACTGAAACTGTCGAAGCTCTGATCAAAAGATTTGATGCAACAGAACAGACGTGAACAAACATGTTTATTGTTCACTAGTGTGGAATTTTTCTTTGGCTCACCAGAGAACACCTGATGTACAGTGTTAATGATACGTCTTTACATGAAGTGTGACTGAGGCGGTTTGTTTTCTTATCCTGTGTTTTGTGCTCAGAGTCTGAAGTGGTTGGATCTGAAGGATAACCCTCTGGAGGTCAACCTGGCCAAGGCAGCGGGAGACTGTCTGGATGAGAAGCAGTGCAAACAGTGCGCCTCCAAGGTGACTGACACGGAGATACAGCGATCCAGCAGAGAGTTCACCTAAAGTCTCCAAAACTAAAGCTGGTGTTTTTTTTTTTCAGGTCCTGCAGCACATGAGAGCTCTTCAGGACGAGGTCGATCGGGCGCGAGAGAAACGCCTCCTGAGGGAAAAAGGTGGGTGTCGGGAAACGGTGAAGTTTAATCCTGAGCAGCTACATCAGGACCAACAGATAGATGTTGGACGCTTTAGTGAAAATATGTTTGGAATTAAAAAGAGTCGGAGTCGTGATCTTGCTTTGTCACTCTTTGATCAGACAAACACTGATTGCAAAATGTATTCAGGAGGCTATTCTGGTAGATTAATCGTAGCAACTGCTTGGGTTCCTTGAAGACGTTCCACCTTCATCCAAGAGGCTTCATCAGCTCTGACTGACTAGTTGGGAGTTCCAGACACTGATATCCTTAAGGAGCCTTTAACACCTGAGTTTTGGATTCAATTTGGGGTTTGTTGCTCCTCCCCCTTGTTATGTGAATCGTAACTGCTGTCCCCTGACACAAAGGGGTTCATTAGGGTCTTCTGTGGCTAGGTGTTAATGTGGTTTCATCTTCCTGGGGAGAGATCTTAGGACTGAGTTGTAAATAGGTGAGAGGTGATGCCTCAGACCTCCACCTCTGTTGAGGGATGGTCTTTCCAGTTAGATGGCTTCTTTCACTCCTCTCTCAAACCATCTGTCCTCCCTGCAGGCCAACATCTGTACGTTGTTTTCTTTGAATGAGTGTCCTTAAGATGCAGGTGGACTGCTGAGTCCTGTTCTGAGGAGGAGGCTCCTCTGGGCTGAGCCATGAGGATATCAGTATGTGGAACTCCCAACTAGTCAGTCAGAACTGATGAAGCCTCTTGGATGAGAGGTCTTCAAGGAACTCAAGCAAGTCTAGCTGCTGTGATTAATCTACCAGAACAACCACGACCTGGATGACTGAGAATCTTCAGACATATTTAGGAGGTGTTCTTGAGAACTCTACAAGAAGTGTTTGTAAAGCACATGTAACTCAGAATCATACTTCCTGTAGCGTTTCACTGCTTCACTGAGTTATGACGGAGCTGCTTTATGTTCAGCTTTCTAGTTATTTCCAGTGGTTTCCCTTTAAAGTGTCAGAGAAACTGTCTGAGGGTCGTGTGATGGTTGATGTGGGAGGAAAGAAGAACTCGTGCTCATGTCATAACCTTCCTCCAGTCTTTTGTAAAATATTGTGAAATTTCACTTTTCCATTATTTAATTATAAGCATTTAAATAGAATGACGCCAGACGTGCTTTCTTTGATGGAACTAAGAGGCTCACATCGTTTTTTACTTCCTAGTAGGATGTTTTATATATTTTTTCACACAAGTTTTTTCACAATTAAAACATCTAAGTTTGAGACTCTTAGAGGTCAGTTGATATTTGCAGGGACAAAGGAGCACAATGGGCTTATAGAGAGTGGAAAACAGAAGTTGTCCAGTTGGCGTCTACTTTTGTTGATGCTCTACCACAACAACAGAATGTAATTATGACTCATCACCGTTAAAATGAGAGTTTTCTTTAAAGCTCACAATAATCTTGGGCTTTGTTTTTCACTCTGCATTGCTTTAAAAACCACCGTACACGACAGAAGAATGACTCACAGTGTCATCATCATCAAAGCCAATACACTGTGTTTTATTTATGGAGCCAAACCGGGAAGAAAAGCTTCCGGAAACACAATCAATTACTGTCCTTTTTATGTATGAACACTGCTGTGATCACGTTTCCTTCCTCCTTGAACAGAGCTGGAGAAGAAGAGGGAGGCCAAGCAGAGGGAGCGGGAGGCCCGAGAGAAGGAGGCTCGCAAACGGGAGAAGGCCGAGGAGAAGGAGAAGAGGAGGAAAGAGTACAACGCTCAGATGGCGGCTTTGGCTGCGCAGGAGCATCAGAAGAAGAAGAGCGAGGAGAAGAAGAAGAAGAACGGGCAGGCGGCAGGTGGGTTCAAAGGCTGGACGTCTTAAAGACTGGCTTGTGTTATTCGTGGTTCTGTGTTACACATTTTGATTTGATCCCTACAGATAAGAAGGCTGTGGTGGAATCGGCGCCCAAACCTCGGCGCTCTCTAATTGGCCCGTTGTTCAAGCTCCTCCTCCTGCTGCTGCTGGGATTGGCCGGAGTCGCCGCCGCCTGCCGGATGACCGACCTGCAGAGAGAAGCCATCTGCGTGTCCGTAAACGTCGCCGTGGACGACGGCCTGTCCTGGGCCAGACAGCAGGAGGTGGTGGTCCGACAGCTGGTGCAAAATCTGTCGTCTGCTGCGAAAGAGTTTCTCGAATCCACGCAACCGTCCAAGAGCTAAGTCTGCCTCCGCGGACGACTCGGAGCTGCAGGTTTTCCACTCTCACCTGTTGAATCCTGGGAGTTGAAAAGTCTGTGCAGCAGATGGACGAATGGGGGTGGACAGATGTGTGAAAATCATCTTAAATTCCTATGGAATTGTTGTCGCTCTTGTACCCTCTTTGTACTACAGCCTGTTTTTAAAAAAGAAAAAAAAGAATCTGTCGACCGTGTTCTGCACTGTGGTGTCTTACATGTGCGTTACAGGGTGGATGTGGAGCGTCAGGTCTGTGCTGCACATCGAGTCACATGTCGGCTGCATCCGTCAGTGTTAGATGTGGCAGTCTGAGCATGTGCAGTGAAGGCTGTGTGAATGTGAAGCCCCTCAGTCTGATTTCAGTCTAATACTCACTGTCCGGACGCAAACTAGAGCCCAACTGATATGAGTGGATTTTATCTCCCTGCAGTTGCGAGACATTTTATTACACAAATGCCAAAGATACTTGACATAAATTACGTTGCATCGATTGTCAACCAGAAAGCAAAATGTCGTGCTCAGAACATCACGTTTCATGCTCACAACTCTTCAGATTTAAAAGACGCTCACACAGGGCTGTTATTTAATCATCGGTCCACTGGATTAATCTGCTTTTTATTCTCTTGATTAATCATTTAATCCAATTTGCTCCATGTGATGTCTTCCAGTTCCAAAGATAATTAGTTTATGAGGATTTATGACAAAGAAAAGCAATTTTTTTTTGCAAGAAAGTTCATCAAACATCGCTCGTCTGATCATCAGCGTTTAAAATCCTGTATCAGTCTGGCTCTAATGCACACCAACCTCAGTACATGATATTACCAGGACCATACGGATCATTTTGCATGTGTCAACCCTTCTGCTGTGTACATCTGATCAGTTTGCAAATGTTGCTGCTGTGCATGAAGCAGTTGGATGTGTTCTTACAGCTTTCCAACTGTCACTGGTTTTGATTCCGTTCCTGAGGAGGAATTAGCCGACTGAGTCAAGTTTCATTACAGATAAACTTTGATCAGATTCAGAGTTTAGCATTACATATCTTGACAACGTTTCAAGGAAAAATACAAAAACACGGCAGCAAAATTTCCCAAATTGTGAGCTGATATGAAGTACACACGTTTTGTTGTTCAGGGGATCTTACTTACAGATGTAGGGTGTGGTATCGACCCACAATCCCTCAATCTTCTGGTGCATCAGGACCAGATGTTGATGTTGAACTGACGGTCCAGAGTCTGAAATGCCTTTCTCCTTGCAACCTGTTTTGTTCAGAGTCTGCCTTCGCTGCACTGGGTCTTGTACAGCTTCGTCCGTGCTCAAACATCGTCAGCATCATTAAATGGCTATGCACTGCAACGGATATCTGACTGCTGTCTTTGTGTAACAGAAGAATACACCTCGTTCTCTCCATCAGCTAGGACTAGTTCTGTCTTGAATGTGCAACAAAAAAAAAGAACAACAAAACAAAACAGGATTTTACATTTTAATTGTAGTTTAAATCCAGATGTAACTGACTGAGGAATAAGTAAAAACAAGAGGTTCAGTGTCTGAACTCAGTGAGGCTGCACAGTGGTCTTACTTTAGGCTAAATGCTAACCATCGGCATGCTAAGATGCTCACAGTTAAGGTGCAAACATGTTGATTATTTGCGTGCTAACATTTGCTAATTAGCCCTTAAACAGTTGAGGCAAATGGGAAAACCAAAGGTACTTAGTCATTTAAGCTGAGTATGTTAGCATCCTACCATGCCAGTGTTTACTATATTTACCATGTTAGCATGCTAACATTTGCTAATTAGCCCTTAAACAGTTGAGGCAAATGGTAATATCAAAGGTACTTAGTCATTTAAGCTGAGCATTTATGTTAGCATCTTGACATGCCAGTGTTTACCATGATGTGTACCATGTTAGCATGCTAACATTTGATAACAAATGAGCAATTGAGGCTAATGGTTTTAGTCATTTAAATGTTTGTTAACATGCTAATGCAGATGTTTGCTTCAATGTTTACCCTGCTAGTACACAAACAGTTGCTAATTAGCGCTAAACAAATTACAATTTAAGTTGATGGCAATATTACAGGATTTAGTCATTTAAACAAAACGCTTATGTTAGCATGCTAACATTTAGTAGAATGTTCACCATGTTAGCTTTCTGACATTTTGCTAACTGGCACCAAACACAAACTACAGTGGACACTGATGGGGATATTTTAAGGATTAAGTCATTTAGGCTACATGCTAACGTTATATCTAATATAGTCTAATATCTTACAATTAAGGAAGGCAAACTGAAAGTCATTCTAAGAAAAAAAAATCGTAGCTGCTCTAAAGCTTTAATCCAGAACTTTAGCTGGATTATAATTGCGAAAGTGGCAAAATGTATTTGTTCTGCTTTCAAAGCTTGACGGACACATTTATTTTCATTTAAAGGAATTAGCACTGTAAGAGTCGTGCTGCACAGCAAAAACGCAGATGGCCAGAAATTGCAAATAAATCAATTTGTGTGATGGATGATTCCCATTTTCTTATTATTGCCAATACCACAGACATTACTGTGTGTTTGAGGAGTGAAACATAAAACCATGAACCAACTAATACGTCTGTAAGCAAGCTGCCGCATTAGGCTGATGACACTTTCGCCCTAATATCTGCTGCAGCTGGAAAACTTGAACTTGGAGCAGAGAGAAGATGAATCAAGGATAAGCAAAGTCAGACAAATAGTCAGGCCTCTGTGATGGTTCAGTGAAGTTTGGGTAACCGCAACACAAAAAAAAAATCTCCTGACTTTACCCAAACCAGTGGAGGCAGATGGCTGCCCTCCCTCAGCCTGGTTCTGCTGGATTTTTCTTTTTCTTTAAAGGGAACAGCTTATTCAAAGGGTTTTATGAGTTTGTTTTTATATTATGATAAAATCCTTATGTAGCTATGTGAAGTGCCGCGACATGATTTATGTTGTGAATTGGAAACGGATGAACACAAGTGAATTGAATTTCAGAACAGCAAGAGGCTGAAAAATGGTGAATCATAGCCAATATTGTAAAGTTTTCCTACCTGTGAATCTGAAGCCAACTTTAGCTTTGTAGCGGAGACCATGTTCAGCCTCTTAGTTAACATCCAAAGTCCAGCTGAGGCTGAAGCACATGTCATTTAGTCATCAAAACCAGACAAATTATAGGTCTGGATGTGTGAGGTTTGGCATTTTTAAGCTAAATTCTAACCAGATTTAATTTAATCCAACGTTTGTTGAGATATTTCTGTTGAAACCATGTGCGAACGTCATCGTGGTGCTTGAGGAAAAGTTAGGGGAACACCAACGCTGGGAGGATTCAGTTGCATGAAATCTCATCCAGATGTTGTTTAGTTACTCTAATCTGGCCCGTATGCAATCTGTCTGGACCACAAAAAAAGAAGTGAACTGATACATAAACTGCTGAATTATTTATGCACTAACCAAACATAAAGTCTCTTGACAAGTAATGTATTTCAATGTGAACATTTTCAAACTCCTCTGTGCTTCCTATCTTTGACTGATGTACATTTTTTTTGGTCTGGCATATTTCTAGGATATTGTTGACAACAAGTAAATCTTTTTTTAATCTGAAAAGCATTCATAGGAGATGGAAGATTTCCTGCAGTTTCTCTTTCAGGTGAAATGCAGCTATGATAACCTCAATTAAATTCTTTTCCCCTACTTTCCTTTCTCTCTCTCACTAACACGTTCCAATAAA
>NW_007578822.1:256960-262976 GCF_000690725.1 Stegastes partitus | reverse complement strand
GCAAAGAAATGAACACGACGAGCTCGTTCAGTTCTCATACTCTTTATTTTAGTGGTGCGTTCAGGGACCTGCAGCAGCCACCAGCAGCTCCCCACCAGCAGGAACAACAGAGCTTTTTGCACAAAGAAAAAATATGTTAAACAGAACTTTGAGAGATTTTTTAAAAAAAAATAACAAAAAAAAACCCAGCGTGTTGTTTTAGCTTTTTTTTTTTTCTGTAACAACAAAGTGAAGATTGTCACTCGTCTCTTTATTGAAAATCCCATTTCTGTCTATCAGCTGAAGTTTTGACCTTTTTTTTTTTTTTTTTAATGCAGACGTGAACCAAAATGCAATTAACGGGATCATTTTTAGCTGGATAACAAATGTTAGCCTGGATTAGTTAAGCCAGGTTTAAGAGCCTCCGACTTGAGCTGCTGTGGTTCAAACTAAGTTTCCATTGATGCTCATCCTTATCTAGAAATAGATTAAAGGATGAAACCAGTCTTCAAGTTTAACTTTTGGATGTTACTTCCTCATATTTCAGGCGTCCAGTGCTTTCCATTTATCTCCGTACAGTAAGAAAATCAACAATCTGGCTCTTGAGACTCGAAACGTCTGCGGTACATAAGATTTTGTAGGTAAATAAATGGAAGCTAATGGCCGCCTGCGACAGCAGGAGACATCCAAATACAGAAAACGTGGTTAACCGTGCTGTGAAGGGTGTCATCTGTCGTAAATGGCCTCGATTTTGGCAGAACAGACTGGAAAAAATATGTTCTGTAGGTAAGGAAACGACTGATTTCAAGGTAACGAGCTCAACGAACGTGAACCACAGCTGCTCCAGAACAATGATCGATAGTGACCTGCAGGACGAAACCAGATTGAAGCTACAACTTTAAAGAGACTTTAATATTTCCGTGTGAACAAAACAACCTGAGAAACTTCATTTAGTCGAGCCGCCACAACAAGCTTGAGGGGAAAAAAGGGGGGAAGCCTAACAGAGAGGATTCAAAGGAGGGAGATTTATATTAGCATCTTATTAACAAGAAAATGGCACTTCATTAAGGAAAACAGACGACGTCTCTCTACCAGGGTGAAAACTACGTCTATATATTAACATTTGATTTGGACTCCTTCTGTCGAGGGTTTAAAGGAAGACATGCAGAGTGAGGAGGGAGAGAAAGAGGACAGAATAAAAACACAAACATGTGAAATGAAAGAGTTAAACAACAGAAATAAGTTGACAAATGATGACATGAAAACAACAGGCGGTGAGTGAGACACGGGGAGCAGAAGTCAATTCTAGGTTTTTTTTTTTGAAAGTAACTTTTTCTATTTATAAGATTTTTTTTTTTTTACGTTTTTGTTATATTGTATTCGTGTTCAACAAATAGAATTAATAATAATAAGAGTAGCAGCAGCAGGTTTTTTCATTTTTTGAATGTTTTAATTTTTTTGCGCTCTGTTGTCCGGCGGCGGGGGCCGACGGCGCCGACTTCAGGCCGACCGAACCGAAACCGCCTCGACCACCGACAACATCCGCGTAGTTTCTTATTTCTTCGGCAACCCTGACGGGCAACGTTTTGCCTCGGAGCTGCCACTGTGTTGATTTTTAAGCAAGTAGGTGAGTATCTTTCGCTGTCTTCGTTGCCTATTGCTGAAGGAGTTGCCCATCAGCGTCGCCAAACAAAATAAACGCCACGCGAGGTGGACTGGATCGGGCGGATGGTGTCGGCGTCGTGGCGGTTTCGCCGAACAGCTTCCGGTTTGGTCTCTAGGAGGCGCTGACGGGCTGCAGAGGCGGGCAGGGCGAGGAGTTGCCCTCCTGTCGGGGCAACAGGACACTGCAGACGCCAAGGCCTCCCCCGCCTCCTCCCCCTCCGCCCGCTGTGATGGCAGGCGGCGCCCCCTCCTGGACGGCCGCGGTAACGGTGGCGTCTTCGTTGTAGAGGCGTTTGATGCCGTCGTAGAAGTCGTCCACCTCCATCTCCTCCACCTGCAGACGGACGTTTGTTGTCAATTTAATCAGTTACTTTCCTGGTTGCCTTAATGGTGGATCAGAGCTTAAAAGACCTAAAAACTAAAAGCAGTTCGCCAAAATGACGCCATGTATAACAGCTAGAAACTGTAAAAACAGAACTTTCCGACAGTCCTTGACCTACTCATCTGTGATCAGCCATTCTGTTGGAAAAATTAACCAAATCTTCACTCAAAGCCGCTTTTTTCTGCATGTCTCATTTAAAAATGTTGCCAAATATTAACCAGACTCTGTAAAAAAAAAAAAATGAAAAATCATGCATTTGAGGGCATGTTCTAAATCTAAAAATTCAGAAAAATTACCCAAACGACACTATTTATAACAAGCATGAACTGTAAAAACAGAACTTTCCGACAGTCCTTGATGTACTAATTTCAGACGCTGCATTTTGCTGGAAAACTTAATCAAGTCTTAACTGAAAACTGCTTCATGCTACAAGTCTTGTTTAAAAAGTTTGACAAAAAAACACCCAAATTTCACCAGATTGTGTAAAAAGTCAGAAAAAAATTCTGCATGTTCTCTTTAAAAAAAAAAAAAAAAAAGCACCAAGGTTCCACCATTTATAACGAGCACAAACTGTAAAAACAGAACTTTCCAACAGTCCTTGAACTACTCATCTGCGACATGCTGTTCTGTTGGAACACTTCACTGAACCTTAACTCAAAACTGCTTCATTCTACGTGTCTCCTTTAAAAAGTATGAGACAAAAATAAACCAGATTCTGAAAAAAAACTAAAGAATTATGCACTTGAAAGGCATCAAAAAAAATCTTTAAAAAATAAAATTACAGCGTTTATAACAGGCAGAAAATGTAGAAACAGAACTTTCTGACAGTCCTTGAACTACTCATCATAGACAAATCCAAACTTCAAATCCTGATTCATTCTACGTGTCTCCTTTCAAAAAAACAAAAAAACAAAAAACGGCCAAAAATAAACCTACAAAAACTACGATGTGCTAACCGAGAAGCCGTAACGACTCGGCTGAACTGCAGCTTGTTTACAAAAAGCAGAAAAGAGACGAGTCTGGAATCAAACTGAGAATTTAAGCAGGAAAACATCCGTTAAAAAAAGTGTAATATTGTGGGAAAAGTTCAGTTCTTAAAATTCAAAATGTGAACTTTCATATGTTTTAAATACGTAACATGTAAAATATTTGGAGCTTTTTTTGGTGTTAATTTTAATAATTACAGTTTATGGCTCATGAAAATAAGAAATCCAGGGTCTCACATCAAAAGATTGTGAGTAGAAATCCCATTTCCTATAGTATTAGCAACACCTGTGGCTAGGAAAACATTCTACATGCTCAGAAATGGAACTTCTTCAGCTATGGTGGTTCTGTTTCCATACAGGACAGGAGGTGAAACAGCCTCCAGTTCCTTAACCTCCACCAAAGTCCCCATGTTTCTGTTCCCAGAGCGGCCGACGGCGTTACCTTGCGCTTGGCGGAGGCCTTGCATCGCAGCGTGACCTTCTGCAGGCGGTTGGGATGGTGGTGGAGGAGTCTGGGAGGAGAGAGCAGAGCTGGGATGCTGCTGTCTGCGGAGGAGCTCCAGGGCTGCTGGATCCCCTCCTCCTCCCCACCGGCAGAGGTCTGGGGTGGGCCGGGGGCGGAGAGGGAGCGGTCCCTGGAGGTGGTGGTGGTCCCTGAAAGAAGGAGGTTACAGACAGTGAGCAAACTAAAGCTGCTGCAGAACGCACACATATGGTTGAAGAGTCCTCGATGCTAGCAGCAGCTGGCGTAGCCTCTGTGCTGCAGGAGGTACGACTGTCTGCAGCACCAGTGGACAGATGTGGACAGATGTGGAACCTACGTGAGGGGTCCAGGGCCGGAGGCTGCAGGGGTTGGTAGATGTAGACAGTGTTTGGAGGCAGGGAAGCCCTCAGTGTGGACAGACTACGAGCCACCAGCTCTCGACTGCGAATCAGCTCAGAGCTGTTGATCTGCAGAAGAAGAAAGAAACCAGGACTTAGAAAGCGGCATCCAGAAATGAAAAACACGAAGAAGTTTTCCTCGTTGTATTTGGAGAATCACTTTGAAACTCCAGAAGTGCCAATATTTTGTGCTACAACTTGTGAAACCTGCTCAATCAGGTGTTAAAGGTCAATATTTGTCTGACCAAGTATTTCACATTAAAACTATTCTACACGTGTAGTTTTGTATTATTGTGACCTGCAGCCACATGTGGTTCAGAAAACATCACGAGTTCCCACTTCCTGCTGAAGCTTGGAGGGAATCCAGATGTTTTGGATTGTTTCTGCCTTCGTTAAGCGCTATGAGATGACGTGTTGTTGTGAACATGCGCTATACAAGTAAAACTGAACTGAATTGAACTAGTTGACTTCTGCTTTATCGTTTTTTTTCTTTATATGAGCTCAAAGACGGGACTTTCCTTCCATTTCTTTTTCATATATAAACTCTCCGTTGATCAGAGATTATTTGATCAACTTGTTTAATATCACAGATTCTGAATCAGTGACATGATGAGAAATAACAAGAGAACGTTTCAGGTTTTTATCTTTAATAGTTCCTCAAATTTCAACGTGCAAATAAAACCGTCGACAGTCAATTTAAAAACTATATATTTTGGAAAACGTTTGTCGAATCAATCTAAAATTCCACAGATTCGACTTTAAATATTCTTCGTTTGTGATCAAAAGAGTTTGGAGACAGTCGAGCTACTGATCTGTCAAATAAACTGAGTTTATCGTTAAATCTTATTTACAGTCTTTATATATATTCACTTATTTACGAACGAAGGTTTAGTGAAGTTTCTCTGAAGATCCTGACATGTTAATAAAAACTGCTTTTCCAAACCAATCAAGTAAAAATGTTCCAGTAAATGAAGCAAAGCTAACCCACGGTTTGATATGTTCAAGGTGGCCTGTGTTGTGGGAACCAGTCTGAAGGTAAACTCCTTTATTTGACCGGTGATATGATGATCTCTGAAGGTCAAACTGAACTTTTCTGAGTTAATAAACTCGCTGCTGTGTGGAAGTGAGCCGCCCAGAAGAGAAACCAGATGAGTTCCTCTTGTGTTCGTCACACTTCTCCCTCTGCTGGACACATCTGGTTTACCGGGACTTTCCTATTTTCCTTAATCGGTCCAATAATCTCAATTAAGCCGATTAAGTCTGCAGACTATGAAGTCGGTGGAGAATGAAGTCTCCAGCAGAACGTGCAGCAGTTGTTGATGTCAGTGTTGTTGTTGTTGTTTACAAGATGCCAAATGATCTCAGATTCATTTTGAGGAACCAAATAAAACTCAACAAGCAGAAAGTTTCCTGTTTGCTAATCTCAGAAGTTCAACGTGTGGTTTCGGTTGCGTGTCTGACTTCGTTATGGCCACGTGACCCCCGCTGAGCATCTACAGCTTCACATTAATCATCAGGTTAAAGCTGAAAAGCCTCCAAAAAGGCTGTTTAAACAACAATGTTTTTAATATATCGAGCTAAAACTTCACACATATCTTTATAAATGTTTGTATTTTATGCTGTAACTCTGCGGACAGATGAGGGACGGTGGAGCAGAACTGGTTCTAAAAGCGTGACGACCCTCCAGACTGGTACCTGTGCCTTCCTCAGCAGGTCGATGGTGAGAGCCAGCCAGTCAGGACAGCGAGTCTCCAGCTCCAAGGTGAGAAGAGCCAAAGCCAGCATGGATCCTCTGAGCTGCAGGAACACAAGAGGGACAAAGCAGCTCAAAGTCCTGGAAACCAACCTCACAACAAGCTCACAAATAAACCCTAAAATCAAGTCATTGTTGTAAATCCACACCGTGTCTGGTCCATCAGGGCAATACAAATGTCAGATATATTAACAGAATAGATGGTATCATGAGGAAATGTTGAAGCAACATCTCCAGACATCAGCAGGAAGTTAAAGCTTGGACACTAATGGGTCTTCAGATGGACAATGACCCTCAGCATAGCTCCAGATTAGCTACAGAGAGGCTTCAGGACAACAGAGTCAGTGTTGTGGAGTGGCCATCACAAAG
>NW_007578822.1:230924-256645 GCF_000690725.1 Stegastes partitus | reverse complement strand
CAGACAGTGGTAGAGTCGCTGAGTGAGCAGGGCGAGGTGCTGAGACCGGTTCAGTCCCAACACGGAGTCCAAAAACCCGGACCGACACGACAACACCATCGCATGGAACTGTGGGAAACGGAGGAGAAGAGGAGGACGATGACATGACCGTAAATACTGTACAACGTTCAGACTGCGCCCCCTGGTGGTCAACACAGGAAATGCATTTCATTACAGACTGACGGAAACTTTCAGGTTTTAGCTCCCAAATTTGTTAAATATTCGTGTGAATTATTATTGTAAATAAACTATTTCTGGACCAGAAACAAACATCAGAGATCACAGAGGCGCTCGTAGGAATGAATAAAGTTCTGGTTGATCCGTATAAGAACACAAAGTGTAAATGAGGATTGAGGGCTTTAAAGCAGATGTTTGCTGGTATCAGAATTAAGAAAATGCAGATTTCGCTGCTGAACCTGATTTGGAATTGTTTTCTGAAGCAACATGAGATGAAGTAACGCTTCTAACATGTGGGTTTTAAATTCTAGAAAACTGTGAGGTTGCATGTATTTAAGTAAAACAAAGAAGAGATAAAGTAGAGCAAGCAGTTCACATCTTTCACCACCAGATGTCAGCAGTCGAGCTGATTTGATATTTACTGCAGACGACAACGTTCAGTGTGTGTCCGAGTGATTATTGGTTTAAACCCCCTTAAACAGAAACCACACGAGCGTGAGTGTGTGCGACGGACGTACGATGTGCAGGAAGTCCAGGGCGGTGGCGGTGTGCAGATCCCAGTTCAGCTTGTCCAGGATGATCCTCTCCATCCTCAGGATCTCTGACGGAGAACAGCCACAGCTGCTGGAGTCGGCCAGCTCTCTCAGAGAGGGAACACACTGAAACAACACAATACAGTATATTTATAATGGAGGAAAAAAAACACTCAAACGCATGTGTGACCCCAACTGTACTGTCACAAGGAAGGAAATCTAGCTTTATAGCACCTTATTATATATACAGAGGATAATCAGAGTGTTCAACTGGGAAAAGTAAAACATTAAAACATGTAAAAGGTTAAAAAAAAAAACTAAAAAAAAAAACTGGAGAATAAAATAAAATTTAAAAAATCGAAATCACCGCAAACAAGCTGAAAAAAGACAGACAGATATTTAGATTCGGTATTCATTCCTTTGGGCATTTATTACCAGTAGCCCACATGTTTTAAGAATAAAACAGGAAAACAAACAAACAAAAATAAATAAATAAAAATAAAGATATAAATAAGGAAACAAAAAACTAATAAATTAAAAAACAAAAAATCCAAAAAATAAATAAGGAAACCAAACTATAAGGAACGTCCCCCCAAAATAAGGAAATAAAATAAAATAAAATAAAATAAAATAAAATAAGGAAACCAAAAAAGTAAGAAATGTGCAAACTAAATATATAGACTAGATAAATTTGGCTAAAGTGGCAAAAAAAACACTAAAGCCAACAAAAATTAAACATGTAAAAGACAAAGTAGATCAAATTAAGTGAAAAAAAAAAAAAAAAAAAACAAGTTTAATGAAAGTACAGTTTGGATTAAAGTTTACTAAATAAAACTCCTTGATTAGAAGCATTTAATTAATAAAGCCTGCATGATGATCCGTTAATGTTTCTGTTAAATGGCAGCTGCTGTGTTTGTTGTGTTTGTTGTTTGTTGTGTTTGTTGTGTTTGTTGCATTTGTTGTGTTGCGTTCACCTCGTCCTCCTCGCAGGTCTTGGCAGCCAGGAAGAAGCAGGCGATGGCGATGCAGCGCAGGTACTTTGGACGGGCCTGAAACGATCCGATCGATCAGTGAATCAATAGAGATCAATAAATGTTGACAGACGGTTTTACAGCAGTGAGCTGCAGGAGGAGACGTGACGTCGCTGCTATGAGCTAATATGTGAAGAAAACCTTCAGTTCACGATGTGGCGCTTTGATCACAACAGTTTAACGTGTCGACGGCGCCGTTTAGTCCATTTAGTCCGTTTAGTCCATTTTCTGGTTTTGTCCAAACTCACTGAATTGAGTGAAACTTAATGGAACCGAAGCTTCATGAATGTTTTTAGCGATGGCTGCTCTTCCTGCTATTACAAGACAAAGAAAAAAAGAAAAAGAAAAGAAAAGTCGCGCAGAACTAACACTTAACATTTATCTATAATGACTATTATTATTTCTATCCTCGTCTTTATGGTTTTGTTCTGGTTGGCGTGGCGTTTTTGGTGCTTTTATTATCTGATCTGGTGATTTATTTTGAAAATCTTAAGTCTGTCCTGTCTGTAAAACGCTTTGTTTTGAAAAGGTGTTACATAAGTAAAGTTATTATTATTATTTGAGTCATTCTATGTGAAATTATCACATTTATAGGGAAAAAAAACTGCTCAACAATCTCTTTTTATAGCATAAAATATACATACTTTAAAGATATTTGTGAAATTTTCGCTTCATACATTAAATACTTTGCAAGATAATCAAACGTATTGATCAGCAGGTTTTCTTGCACATTAAAGTTTGAAACTTGAGGCTGTTTGAACGACAACATCTGAGGAACTATTAAAGACAGAAACCTGAAACCTTCACTCTTATTTCTCATCATGTCATCGATTCAGAATCTGTAATACTGGTCAAATAGATCAAACAATCTGTGAGTACGGGGGAGTTGAAATATGAAAAAAGAAAAGCTGAAGCCGTCATGAAAAGTCCCGTCTCTGAGCTCAAATGAACAAAAGGTCACAATAACACCAAACTGAACATGTAGAATATCAGGAATCAATAAAAATGATGAGAAATAAACGTGAACATTTCAGGTTTTTATCTTTAATAGATCCTGAGTCATTCAAACGTAGCTTCAGCCTACATTTTATTTCCATTACTGTTCTCTTTACAGCTTGCGTTTAACTTGTATTTGTTGAGCAGTTTATGTTTGAATCAAGAATTCAGTTTGTTTCAGCTTGTAGGAAGAACACAAGGCATGAAGATCAAATACTTTGACGTACTGTAACTCCACCATCACCCACCACAGCCTCACCCTAACCTACTTCTGACCCTCAGTTTCCCAACATGTCCTCACTTCCAAGGTCGAACACTCAATACTTGTTATCAGAAACACACAGAGTTCAGCTCCTGATAATCCTGGAACATTTTCTTCCTCGGGCTGCTTCCTGTCGGCGTGTCGGGACGTTGTCTGGACGTCCAGAGCTCAAACTTCCTGCTGCTGCTTAAACGCAGCTGGATGCAACATCTGGTCACCATGAAACCAGGATGAGTCTCCCCCTGCTAACATCTGATCAACCTCCGCTAAACAAACTTTAAAGAGCAGATTTCAGTGACGAACATTCAAACCAAAACCTTCATGGTTTAAATTATAGATCCTCCGGCTTATCTGGGGAAAACCTTAATTAGTTTTTGTTTGTTTTTTGTATTAACACAGTGTCTCTAATAGCCAGTGGACACAGATGCATCATGTTGAAGCTATCGTTACGGGACATTTAATTTATTATCATGCACAAAAACTTTAGGTAGAAAACTGAAACCTGAATCCTGATCACTCCATGTCGGCAGTTTTAATTTCAGGTCCGTTTAAATAAATTTGAAATAACTGTTCCTGAAAAAAACTGTTTTAATGGAACATTTTGACTTTATTTACCATTTAGATGAGAGTCATACGGAGGATTAGCCGTTAGTTTGAGGAAAAACAACGACTTTTCCTGTAATATATGAAAATGTAAAAGGACTTTTGGGGCTCCCAAAGACGTCAACAACTCTTAACACACTAGATTTCTGATAAATTATGTCCATCAGTGAGCCTGTATAGCTCAATAGGTTGAGCAGTGGACCTTTGGGTTGGAAGATTGTTGGCTCACATCCCACCTTCCCCTAATTTCTTTCACTGCCTCACAAGCTCCGGTTTTGTGGACTCCAGTAGCCAAGCAATGACAGTTCAGATTCACGACTGTGTTTTTGTGCAATGACAATAAAGAAAGTCTACACGGTAATCTCATACATCAACATGAAGACTAACAGGTGTGTAAGTCGACCTCGCTGACTGAATGCTAAGCTAGTATTGTTCTACTCACTGTAACATATGCTAGCTAGCTTGACTTTCTCACTGATTCACGTTATTTTTATGTCAGGGATTGAAATATCATTGCTAATAAACTTATAGGCTCTAGCTGTTGCTCTGGGGTCGTAGCAGAAGATGTCTACATGTTGTGTTGACATTGAAAAGAAAAGAACAACCGCATCGTTCTCAAGGTAGGCGTCGTTTAATAACGTTTCTCTGATTCTGACATGAAGCTAAAGCAGAGGTGGAGTTAATACTTCCTGTTTATTAACGTTCTTAATGCATTAAAGCAGCTCTGTTCAGGCTGGGTTAGCCGGTGTCGTTTCCGTACCTTGATGGGAGCGAGGAAGCGGTCCAGGATGCTAACGGCTAACACCAGGGTCTCCGGGTACAGCTTCAACCTGCAGTGGAGCTCCGTCAGCCAGCGCACGGCTTCGTCCCGCTGGGCCGGGGAGATGTCTGTATCCTGCAGACAAGCGGAGGAGACGGTTGAATGTGTCGTCAGTGAATGTGTCGTCAGTGAAACCTCCTGAACCATCTGATGGATGTTCTGACTCCACACAAGCTGATGTTAGTTTATTTATGACTTTGACACGGACAACGGTGTAAATATTTTGTGCTGTTTTCATGAAATTATCAGCGTGCTGTCACAAGACAACGAGGATGATGACGATGAGGAAACATGTTCTCAGGATAATCACACACTCCAGTTTGGGTTTCAGTTTAAGCACAACTGTGACAAGAGGAATCCTCCCACACAAAGCAACAGGACAAAGTAAAAGCCTCTCTTCTCTATTTAAGACCGCAGTCCTGTTCCAGGGCAACACTTGGCCTGGTTTCCATTCAGGGCCAAACGGGGTTAGACGGGACTTAGGCACCCGACGGAACACAATCACCTAGTTTCAGACGTTCGGCGAGGATCAGCTTTTGTGCCTCGACGTGTTTCCCCAAACGAGACGAACACGATCTACTTAAACCTGCCACCGGATCAGAAACATCCCAGGAACTCATCAGCGGCGGCTCAGCGCTGACGAAGGGAGTTTCACGACAACCACAGCTTTGTAGTTTGTAAACAGTTTTCCTGGGAACAGAAATATCTTGACGTCGGTCTACAGCACAACTATTAGCGTTACCGCATGAACACAGCCCACAGGTTCTCCTCAAATACAGAGAACACGGTTTCTGCATAAACCTGTAATAAAAACAGAAAATCAAGGAAGTTCTGTGACGTTACGACACTTCGTTTGCAGTCAGGCTCGACGTAGGTTTCACGATTTCACAGATTTGCGTCAGAAATGATAACTGACTGAATAAAAGGTCGGAAGATGTGACTAAAATTGCCATAAAATACTAAATTTTGCTAGAAAAGGGGGTGGGGAAGTCATTTAAAAGGTTCATTTCAAACTCAACTACAGAATTATTTCAACAAAAAAAACGACTTCCTTGAACGACACGAGGCTCTGTGTTGAATCCAGATGTTGGAATCAGTACATTTTAAGCTTTCTGTTACATTAAATTCTGTTTTTATTTGTAAACATTTCTGAGATCTCTGCATACAACACAACTGGGGAAAGTGGAAATCTCATCTGCGACGCTCACAGCACCAATAAACGGCAACTAAAAACCCAAACCTGCCCAAAAACCCTGTCAAAGCACAGACGTCACTGTCAAGTATGGACGTAATGTTGATCTGTGTGTGAAAGTGGTTGAAGACAGACTATTGTTAGAGCCTCCAGAAGCTGCTGTTGGTGCTGAATTACCAAACAGTCCCACGGGTTTGCAAAACCGCAGATCGGTTACAGAACTGGTGCAGAGGTGGAAAAACTTAAAGCAAAAGTGTGCTCATGAAACTTCATTTTCTGGCCTCGCAGCACCGAAACGCGCCGATATTTTCTAGCAAAGACAAACCTCTCCGATTGGCCGCGGAGCTGGAATGTGTGTCGCTGGACTGCCGGCAGAAGGCCACAGGTCGGAGAGCAACTGACCCGGTTGGCCAGCTAACCCGCAACCTGACACCGTTTGGCTCCTCGGCTCGCCACCGTCCAAACTAAAAACAACTGGCCTAATTCCAACCTGTTTCCACTGCTGCGCCAAAAACACAAGATCTGCCAACGGCTCAGCAAAGCAACGCAGACACCCGAAGCCTTCAGCAGTCGGTACGCTTCTAAACAGGGTGTTCATCCTCAGAACCATCCTCAGAACCATTCTCACCTCCCTTTAAGCTTTTCTTTTGCTTTTCGTTATTGAATCATGATCAATAGAAGTTTTTTGACCAGAACTTACAAAACACTTTAACGTCAAAGTAGAGATTTCAACAATCAGTTAGTTGGAGATCATCCTGGGTCATATCAGTATAAAGACTCCTGTATCTGTCCAGTCACCGGTGAATCGGTACTCCTGGATAGAAATACAAAACCCTTCTTCAGAAAATGGAATAAAAAGTGCACATGTGTAAATCTGCCTCGAGCATCACCCTTAACGGACCAGTGAGGCGACCTGGACGCCTACAACTCCCTCTGAAGGAATCTGTTTTCACTCTGACATGAGTATTTTTCATTTTTCTGGCAAATCCTTGTCAAAAAAAGTCTAATTATATTAACAATGATTCAACGGTAACAAGATGGACTTCTACCAACTTCCACCGGCTGTCAACATCAACGCTGCTACAGCTGAAATGTGCAACCAGAACCAAGTTTCCAAAATAATTCCTAATCGTATTCAGACCACTTTGGCTTTGTGGTTTAACAAATAACGGTGTCATGGAGTTTTATTTCGGCGTCAGTGCTCTGGACAGATCACCTGAAGGAATGCTTCCACACCAGAGTATCTGGAAGCTCCTCCACCTTCCACCACGTCCGTCTCAGGACTAATCGTGCGTGACTTATTCGGTCTGGATGCCTCTTGTGCTGCAAAATGCATCATCGACCTTCCAGCCACGAGCTTTTGCAGATCGCAGGAAAACATTTCACACAAGTTGAAGACATTTTGGCAAATAAAGCGAAGCTAATTTCCTCAACGACAACCTGGTTCCTGTGTCACAAAGAGCTGAACCGTGGAGCTAGCTCACCTGAATCAAACTGCTTCTTTACAAATGTCATCAGTTGAACCCGACATGGCCAAAAGTCCGCAAGACAGGCGCCTTCAGATTTGTACATGCGATGGGATGTTGCTTTGTTTTGGACGGTTTGTACCAAATACAGATGTCCAGTCGTACACCAGGACTCCTCTTTACCCCCTTTACATGCTTCTCTGTTGTTAACGTTCCCGGGAAACATCCTCTACAGTCATTTAGATTTACTAATATCTCATCAGAACTGCTCTTACAGGGAAGCAAACATCTTCCAGAGTCCAATCATATGGATTTCCAGGTAAAGGAAGATCATTTCCTGGTCGTCTTGCTCACTAACAGTTGTCCTGACTTGAGGATCCCGGCCCTCTTTGCAGTGTTTGCATTAGCCGTGTATTTTTTCCAGCAGCAACGCTGCCGTTGTTGTTGTTTATCTGCCTCTGACAAGACAAACGGCCTCCTTGACCTCTTGCACCAGTTTTACATGCCTGCAAACTCAGCCAGAGGCGCTGATAAGTAATACTGGCTGCCTCTTTGTTCACTGCTTTTTATTGGCCTCTGCGTTATCAGCTTCAAACGACAGACGATCCCTTCGAGGTCCAGACTGAGACACTTCATTTACATGTAAAAGTATCCGTCAGGTCGCACTGGACTTGAGACTCCTAAAGTCTTGGTTTGGGGACTCAAAGACAAACAGAAATGATCCTCCTGCTAATGTCATTGTGAACCACAACGTTTAAAAACTGTACAAATGGAGCAAATAATGAAAAATATCTGCAAAATAAGGCAACTTTTAGCTGAATACAGTAAAATATGGAGCGGAAAAAGCAGAATTGTATGGTGACATATTGTACAAGAATGAATTACCAGCATGTTTTTATGCTTTTGGACATTATGCACACGTTTTGCCTGCAAATTATTAGAATTTTCTTTGATTTTACTCTAAATTACATGGGGATAATCTGTAAAATGACAAATAAAATATTCTAATTAATATTTTAATTAATATACATAATTTGCTTTTAGATAACAGCCAATTTCTGGATTTTTTTCCGATTTAAACTTGTGCAACTTTACGATCAAATATTTTAAACGAGTGAAATACCATCGTAAAAGGAAAACAAATATCCTGGGTGGACATATTTTGTGTCGTCTCTGTCCTGCAGGTTTTTCTGGTTCTGCAGCTCGCTGACCTTCACAGTGTTTATTCTTCTCTTCTGTGATCCTGCTCTACCACCACCACTCACTTTGTACATTTAGACTTTTTTCTTTACAAAACAGGAAAAATCTGTAGAAAAAAAACTAAACAAAAACAGTTCAAACTTGAAGGGAAGCTGAGCTGCTGCTGCAGTAAAACACTCCAGTATAAAAGTGTAATAAATGAAAAGATAAACACAAAACCACACGGAGGACGACGTTTTTATCGCCCGTCTCGGTAGAATAATCTCTATTATGGTGACTTAGAACACAAATACTGAGTTAAATATGTGACCAGCTAACTTTGGAGCACCGATCAGGAAAAGATGGTTGAAAAATTCTGCTTTTTTTATTGATTTATTTGTGAGTTTATGTCTGGCTTTTGTTTAAATCTCACCTCTTCCTAGACTTGTTTATCCTCCTGCTCTTGTTTTTTTCCTCACTGCAGAGTAATATTAACAAGCTGTTGCACAAGACTCTCCATTTCCATCTGTTTCCCAATAAAATCACACGAGATGCTGCTCTGCTCCCTGATTTCTCCCCTTTCACGTTTTGCAATGCGGATTTATTTCCTGATCTCTTGTTGTGTGCGTGCCTGAGATTAAACAGAACAACAGCAGCAACGTTTCCTCTTGTTGATGCAACTCGATTTCAAAATCTTTTTGGATTTCAAACTCCTGTACTGTGATCCCGGATTAAAGCGCTTCGACGCCAAATACTTTTGCGCCCGCCGTGCAAACAAAACAAAACAACGCCCAGGCAATCTGCAGCGCGTGGTGTTGTGTTACCGTGACGACCGCTGCATCGCTCTTTGGGCGTATATCAAGTCCGGTATCAGCACCTCGAGACAACGGAGTCCGATTTTCTTACGTAAACAAGATCAGAGGGCAAGAATGAAAGCACGAGAGCAGAGAGGAACAACAAACCCCCGCCGGCAGGTAAAAAGTCCGGCTGTGACACGGCGCTGGAAGGAACGTTACCACGGAAACAACATCCATCACAGTGTCACGGTCATACAGGGGGAGTCGCTCATGACCCGACTGACCGTTTAAAGGACGATGCCGCCAATTTAAACTCTAGAAGAGAAAGAAATATAAGTTCTACAAGTTTTAAAAAAAGGGAGAGAATCTCCATAATTACTAATACTGCAGAGTTTTAGCAACAATATCTGCATTAGCTAGGCTCAGTGTGCAGCTTTAATGTGGTTATTCTACATAATGAATAATGCTGTAGGGTGATACTACACCCGTCAAGCACAGCAGCATATCCATAATATAGAATTTATGTAGAGTTTAATCCCTAAAGTGCATCATGCAGGAATAAATAACACTTCAGGGTCTTTACTGCAGTGTTTAGTCTTGTTAGTCCACATAATCTTCATTTAATTATGCTAGAATTAGTAGATTATATATTCAAATAACAATGTAAACTTGTGTATATTATTGTTAATATTAATAATAATAATAAAGGTATATAATAGTTTACTGGAAGGCGCTTTAATGCAGCAGCTGCTCCTTCAGATAAGCTCTATGAAACTATTTGATCTGGTTTTTGTTGCATGTCTGCGGTCGTACTGAATTTGTTTTCTAATCTGAAAAACCACCTTCATTGATCACTTGGATTTGATAAACTAAATTAATTCACAATACCTTTAATAACTTCTGGAGTTTTGTTGCTAATATTCAGCTGAACCAAAAAAAAAAATGTGCTGGCGTTAAAAAAAAAAGCTGAAATCTGCTTAAAACAAGGTAATAATTAAGCTGACATTGTTTGGTGGAAATGAAAGCGCCTGAGAGCGACAGACTGAAGCTACGAAGTCGCTCTGCAGCTACCTGAGATCACCTGAGGACGTGAACGGGCTGAAACCAGCTGATGAACTTGTGACATCATGCGTCTCCGCAGGTACAAACTGGGCGAGACCAGCTGATGTTATGAAACGAAACCTTTCAGCCGAGCGCGTTCGCTGACTCACCCGCTTCCTGATTACCTGCTGCCTCCCGATCGCAGGCCGTCTGCTGTCACGTCTGACAGCAGCTCATAAAAACAATCGCTCCAACAAGTCGGCTTCTTCTAATCGATGTGTAAATAATCAAAACTCTCATCAGCTGTCAGGTGTGTGACTTCAGGGCTCGCTCCTATTTATCTGCTAATCTGGTTGAATTTCAAGTGACAGCTTTTAGCGTTTAAACATCAACAACTGGTGCAGATCCTAAACGCATAAACGCTCGGGTCTGAGTTTCAGTATGACAGAGATTCAGCAAAACAGCAGCTTGATCGGCTAAATGTTTGGGGGTTTATTTGCCCTTAAATTCTTCTGTGATCCACAATAAAGCTGAGGACACACATCAGCTGTTTGTCTTCACCTCTGTCTGGTCTGATTGTGGCTTTAAAATAATAATTTTATCACTTTAGTGCAGCAGTTTAGGACCAACTGTAAACATATATGAGGCTCGTTTCTGTCACCGTTTCACATTCGCTTTGTGGTTCAACAGACACAGGAATGTTATATTTAAACTTAAGATGCATATTAAACACTCTGTGAACTTTTGAACTAACCTTAGGGGATAAATAAAGTTACTTGGATTGAAGTGAATATTTTTCAAATGAGTGACATGTCTGTACACGTCTGTACATGTCCAGAGACAATCAAAGCTTATCTCAGCCTGGCTAGTTTCCCATTAACGGTAAAACCACAGTCTTACATAAACTGACAGACCCGTGTGGATCAACATGTCGACAACTTGTCCCTGATACAGTTAGCAAAACGGATTCATGTAAAAACTACAGCTTAACACCGTGTTGAGGGACTCCTGGCTTCCTCGAGTGTCAACAACAACAACATAAATAAGTTAAATTAAACCTGAATTATCACATATTGAACTAGGATACAGCCGATCATACTGCTGTCGCTCTGTATGTTTGCTGTGATGCCGTTTGGTTGTTTTACTACCTGAGAACGAGGACAAGAAGAAAACATTTAACTATTTTTGATGCTGTTGGCTGACGTCTAAGCCGACCAGGAAACCCTGAGGTGGACGCAGCTTTTGTTTCATGTGAAAACATTGTTCATCTAAACTGCCGAATGTAATCTGACTCTTCAACAGCTTTCAGTGCTTCGACGCTGCAGCTACATCTCTAACAGCTACAAGCGATACTTTAATCCATTTCTAAAGAAACAAACAAGTCCAGCTTCTTTCTTTCCTCCTCTTTGACAGTAAACTGAATATCTTGTGGGTTGTGGACAAAACTCTGATCAACGCTTTTACAATTTTCTGACGTTTTACGGAGCAAACAACTGCCTGATTAACGGAGACACAGCAGGTGAACAGCAGCAGCTCTCAGGAGGCTTCCAGGTCAGAATTAAACTGCGGGTCGCTCGTGTTTTGGAGTTCAGAGCCCAAAACTGAAGAGTTATGATGCAGTTCTTGGCGTCTCGTGTGAGTTGATCAAAGCAGCAGAACATCGGCTCCAACAGACGCCGATAGCTGAGAAATGAAACTCATTCTGTGCCGACACGCTGTTAAACTTCATTTTAAACGCTTCGTCCTCTTTCCAAACCTCAGCTTTGGTCACAAAGACTCAGAAGCTGCAAAGACTCAACGACTGCAAACACTCAGCAACAAGGACGCAGGTTTTTCTGTTTCCTAATATTTTGTAGAGACACTCGTTTGTAAATTAGGGACATAAACACACCAAGAGAAGTCGGTTATTGTCACTGTTGAGATGTAGTCTGTCAGTCGGTGAGCTGTCCAGGTGCAACGCTCACCTGTGAGGAGGGCTTCTTTGGCACGTAGACCTTCCACATCTTGGCTTCCCTAGAGGCTGCCTTCTCCAGAAGAAAAGACAGCCTCTGGCGTCCCCAGGGTTCGGTGAACTTCATTCTGTCCTCCCCGGGTTGAGCCTACCTCCCCACTGGATACAGCTACCTGCAGGGAAACCCGGCACGTCAGAACACCTCAGCTCAAGACTTTTGTTTCACAGATTACACAGTAGAAACACATTTTCCTGCAGTGGACGTCTTATTTACGCAGGATAATGTGTGTTTAAAGACGTCTTTGCATCTCCATGTTGCAGGAGACAGCTGTGCAGCTCCACCGGCGATGATAAATGCAAATCTTCCTTCAAACGTGTGAGGAGCTGAGAGGACTGAGAGGCGAGCGTGATGCTGTAGGATGTTTTCGTGGATGACGTTTCCTGAAGGTGGCAAATCCAGACCAGCTGGAGTGATAAACGGCAGTTTTTTGTTCCCTAAAATGAAGAAACATCTTTGTGCACGTGTTTAGAAATAGTGCTTAGTTAAACCACAGAGTTCTGTTTCGCCCTCACGAGACCTGAGAGGGTAAAACTGTTAGAAGAAAAAAGGGAAATAAACATTAAATACCATATGCGAATGAAAATGAATCTCAAAATGTCCCTTTATCCCTTTAATTTTATGTCATTTTTGCACTAACATGATGAAATCCTTCAATATATGAGGGGCTTTATTTGGATTAAGCAAAAACAAACGGTCCTGTCTGGATGTTCAGGCCGCTACCAGGTCTCAGCTGATGTAAACAGAGGTTTAGAATAGAAAAGTAGAAAAAAAAAAAGCCACAGCACAGCATCTTGTATTTAGCTCCTCTTATCTCCCGATTCCGAGACGCGAAGGTTCAGGTGGTTATCAGCCGCTGCTCCACCTGATGTAACGGGATGTAATGATTGCGTGATACAGGAAGTGTGTTGCCATGGATACGGCGAGTAGTACATGAAGGACCATGACAGAGATGTGCAACGATTAGTCACTTAAAGAAGAAACCGGACTGCTTCTGTTGGAAATTACCATCAAGTGCATGTCAAAGGAGGATATTCTCGCTAATAGATGTGTAGAAATATACAATCATAGAGGCTTAAATATAAAGATGGCTGTTATGTAAGAGAGTGAAAACACTAATAATAAACTGTGCTGGTGATGTATGCGTACAGGAAAAGGCCAAACATGGTTAGATGTTGTAGTTCAGGAAATAAATGGTCAGTGTGTGATCATATTTGTCATATTTGGTGGTAAACTAAATAAATGTCTGAAGCAAAACAAGACATTTAAATGCCACCTTGAAAGATGGGACCTTTTACGATTTATTATCATTCATAGACAACATATTTAATGGAAAAAGAGAGAATAATGGACAATAGAGCGAATTATTATGGAAAATTCCTGAACAAAAGCTGAAACAAACAAGCAGAATTTAGCTTTTGCTGCTTTTCTGTGCTGTTGGTAATGGAATAAACAAAAGTTGACCTGTCAGATGCCATATTTGTTTATTTGAGGCACTAATATGGTTAAAGATTATTTAAATAAATCCCACAATAACAAACTTTAGGCTCGCTGTGACCCTGTGATCATCACAATGGGCTGCTAAGTGGATGAGTTAGCCTAGAGCCCGGCTAACTGTATTAGCATCAGTCACCGTCTAATGAGTGGCAACAGTGAAACCGAAATGACTCCTCGCTTGATGGGAAAGCACCGGGAGGCTCCACCGGTTCGGGAAGCACCGGGCCTCCAGAAGCAGGTGCATTACCGAACCTTTTCTCGCTCCCTCGGGCCCGACTATTCCCCGGAGCGGAGCTAATCTGACAGCCTAGCGTCTGTACGGCGTCGCTAGCGACTAGCTAGCTAACATGACGTCGCGCACAAATAAGAGCAAGTTTAACGACTGAAGTGTTTAAAAACGTTGTTCGCTGTTGTTGTTTTATTAAAAATTTAATTAAAGACAGCAAAGGTGTGTTTATGGAGGGTTTTTCTTTCGCTAACGACCCAGTGAGGACATTTAAATGGCTGAGTCATATCCAGCAAGTAGACGGAGCCCGCGGAGCCTTACCTCCCCTGCGAAGCGGAGACAACCACAGTTGGGTTTCATCCGGTCCACTCGATCCGAGGATAAAGAAAGGGGGTGAAATCGGGCAGCCGGGCCTCGCTTTAGTCGTCCATCGTGGCTTCCATTAGGCCGAGTGTTGGGGAAAAAGGGGCTGTTATAAAAAATATATAAAAATAAAAGAACGGAATATAGACGGAGACGTCTACTTCCGAGGAGGGGACTCGGGGGGAAGAGCGAGAGGCAGTCTCCGCCCACCTGCGAGCAGAACGGGAGCATAAAACAATCGTACCCTACATTCATTAAAAACAAGAAAAATCTTAATCATGTATTCATCATAAATTCATAACAATATCTCCACTGAAAGTAAACTAACAGCTTAGGTAATTACCCAAATCATTTCTTATGTTTCTGTAATGGTTAATACACCAGCATGTAGGAGCTCTCTACCCAAATTATATATATTTTTAATGCTAAAATCTAATTATTATTGCTATCCATGAATTTTCAAATTTATTTCAAATAAATTTTATTTGATATTTAATTTTTTTATAATAAGGTAAAAACGTCCACATGAATCTAAACGCGGAGACAAAATTCTAGAGAAAATCTGATTTTGTTTCTTTACGTATTTAGCTGAGAAGTCACTATTTTTCATCCAAACAGGTCTTATTTGGTCATATTTGACGTATTATTTCAGTTTCTATCTCTCTGTTTCTCTATATATAAATATGTGACCACCTCAGGTTGATTTAACAGATTATTCTTCTAAAATGTGTCTCGTATCACCATACATACTCTGTTTCACATTTTAAAAAGCACAGCATTCAGCCAAACAGCAAAACAAATACATAAAATACACATTGTCATGCAGTGCGTCGCTTTGTTCAGCCCCTTCAGGCCTGAGTCTCCACAGGAACGCTGGAGCCGACTTTAGAGCCAATACTGTGATTTAACAGTCTGACAGACAACAGAGATGAAAAGAGTTCTGCAGTCTGTTCAGTCTGAGCCTGTGGGATTCTAAATGTTCTGTTTGATGGCCAAAACTGATATTCTAAAAATAAAATAAGAGATGTAACATTAATACCTGCCAGAGACAGAACTCTCCGTCAGTATATGCTGCTGATGCGTAGCAGAGAAGACTCCATTCTGCACAACATCCTGTATTATGTATAATATGGGTTAAAGAAAACAAATGCAGGCTGCACTTTGGTACAAATACACTCCTGTGATAAAGCAGCATCCACATAGATGCTTGTATTAACTGGAGGAAACTTGTTCAGTTTTTTCACAGGGAGGGACACTCTCAATGGAAAACAAAACATTACTCATCACTCTGTGAATCTATCCATAAAACACTGGAGACAGGCCAAGTTAAAAGCATTTTATCACATAAAAATGCAAACCAACAGGAATCCACATTTACCACAGAAACACAGACAGCACAGCCGAGGAAAACAGGATTTCAGTAACATCTGAGCGTGAGCGTTGACTGATCTTCGTCCATCAGACGGTTTGTTCAGGAAAGCGTCCGTCTGATCTCCCTCTGTGTAAAGATGTGGGAGCCTGCAAGGGAACGGGCCAATTATGTGGTTAAAAAAGGAGAAAAGGCCACAGTTCTGTGTCTTTCTCTGGTGATTTCATGTTGCGCAGCATAAATAAAACAGTTGTGACGAGTTTGCAGAAGTAAATTGTGGATTTCTGTGTAAGTCTGACGGTGATGTCACTCACAGATCCTCCTTCAGGTGATGTGGTCGTTCCTCAGCAAAGCAGAACTTGTGAGTAATCGCTGACGTACGTGCCGACTTCTGGCAGACGGGTGTTGCTTTATTTATGAGAAACTCTTTTGTCTTTCTGGCTGTTTGTCTCAACAACATCTCACAATGACGGCAATACTACCTTTGCATATGCTAGTTAATAAAAAACAAAACACAAAAAGTCATTTCCATCTCGTAAATCAGTAACACAGCAGGATTTTTGTCACAATATTTATATTTATATTAGTTGCACTAAGTTTGATAACTTCTAATAAAGCAATGTGCAGCTTTAATATTATATTAGGTAGCTTATTCCTCTATAACACTGTAGGGTCTCACCTTAATATGTATTATAGTCATGTAAAAGTGGTATTTTATATCATTTTTGGAGGTTTATTTCAAAATATTTAATGAGTCAGGTATGATCAGAACCTTAGTAACACTCATGCTAGGTCTTGTTTGGGGACTTTTGTTCATCTTCCTTTTTACTTGACTGTCTTATCTCGTTTTTTGTTGCATGTTTGCGATCTTGCTGATTTGTTGAATTCGTTTTCTTATTCAACCTTTGTTTCACTGTAAAGCACTTTATAACTGTGTTTTCCAAAGGGGGGGTGTCCGAATTAAATTATGATATACAAACACGTGTCACAGTTTATTCTGCATTTCATTATTTAGTTGTATTATTCTGTATGCCCAGGTTTATTTTCACATTTTTAAGGTACTGGATGCTTGATTTTTTATTTATGCTTTATCAATAAATTATCTATCAAGTCAAAATGATATGCAAGGTATAAAAGCAGTGTTTACTCGTCTTCACATTAGTAAACTCTTTTTATTTCCCTGTTTTTATGAACGCAAACAGTAAAAACTGTCTGACTTTTATAATCTGACAGGCTGTCAAAAGCAATACGTAATGCTACCAGTGCGTCAAGACTCCGTGCAGCCGTCAGCCAATCAGAGCACCCCATTTTGGGCGGACTTTTTGAACGTACCAAAGAGCTGCTCGCTGATTGGCTGTTCCAAACGTCAGTCAGCGGGGGGTTCGTCTCATGTAACGTACGCTTTATTCCCCGATCCAGCGACATTTATCGACGGATTAAAGACGATCGGTGCTAAACAGAAGCGCGTTGTTCCAAATTAAATAAATAAAACCACACAAAAACAGTCGGTGCGGGCTTTAATTTGGAATGTTAGAGCCGAAAGGAGGTGAGGCTGCTCTTGAATCCGCGCCCGTGATTGGTCGAGCGCGTGTGACGTCGGCGCGAGGGCGGAACTGCTGTTGGACATCAACAAAAGAGAGAAAAAGAGAAAGACGAGAGAAGACGGGAGAGAATCCGGAGCTCAACACAACAGATATGTGGATTTAACCTGCAATAACAGGTAAACGAAACCTTTTTTAAAAGCACACCACAACAGAACTCGTTCTGTGTTTAGTGTTTGTATTAACTGAGCTACGTTCGTGTTTTGTTAAAACACATTAAAAGGCGAGAAACAGGGAAATCAAAGTAGAACGTCAACAATGGGACGTTAATGGAGCTTAAACGCTGATTTAACTTCAGCTAATGCTGCTCGAAAATGAATCTTGTGGCTATTTTTGAAAAATATTTCTCTGCAAAATTACGACAGAACTCGTACTGGAGCGTTTTAAATACTACTGAGGTGCATTTCTCAGGTCCTGCAAGGATTTAATTTCATTTAGTTGAGCTTCGTGTTTTGTTTTTTAGTGGCTGTGAATTATTTTTTTTTTAATTAAAGTGTTTTCAAGCAGTTTGCACGTCCAGCTCGTCGGTTTGTCTTCTGCTCTGTTGTTGTTGGTTTCCTCCTGAAACCGTTTTTTTTTTTCTCCTCCTGTTTTTACCTCGATTATATCCACTACGACGAACCGGAATGAGCACAAATATTCAGTTTAACACGGCAACGATGTGATCTGAGCTGTAAATACGTGTTTTTTGTGTTGTTAGTGGCGCTGTACAGTACAATTTATTAGACATTTAACGTCTGAGGAATGATTAGAAGCGGCCCCTCCCCCCGCTCCGAGGATTTAAAGCTAGCTGCTGTTAGCTTCGGCGGCTACAACCGACTAAAGCCGATAAAAAACGAAGATTTCCGTCCGTGTGGGTCGATTTATTTGTGTCCGTGTTGTTTTGGTAGTTTATTAACAGACAGAACCTTGAAAAAATTGCGAAAAACTGCCAGTTGTTTTTCGGTCAGAGGACAGAGAAGGCGTCTACCAGAGGAAACCCGACACCGGAGCCCAGCTGGGGGAAGTGGGCTGGGCTCCGAGCTGACCCCCGGTAGCACCGAGAGCAAGAGTAGGCCACAGAGGAGTAACGGCACCGACAATACGGTTCAAGACGGGTTTTCTACCAAATTATCATTATTTTAAAGACAAAACTTCCACAGAGTTTGGTGCTGCTGAGCATAATCTCTCCAGATGTGTTTTATTATTTGGTTTAAAAATAACCACAGCTATCATAATATCATAACTCCTGCTTATACAATCAGTAAATTATAAAATCGGGCAATAAATTGATCAGAGATCACCTCAGACACTCCCAAGATTATGTCATCAGGTGCTGGAGGAACTGAAACCTGCTTCAGTTTGGATCAATGTGGGTAAAAGAAGTTGGATCTGGTGCTGGTTTACACACATTTCCAAACATTTTAGGGGAATTAACGTTTGTAGAAGTGAAGTCAGGACACACCTACCAGAGGGAAAGTCCAAAACATTTCTCTCCAAAGTGAAAGTACTTGTCTTGTGTTGAACAGTGACGTAGAGCTCGTAGAAACCTCGGTGAGCGAAACAAAGGTGTGACATAAACCAAACTTTCTCTGCTTGCAGTGACAGTACTGTGGATAACATAATAGTGCCAACTGAGACATGGATGCCTTCAAGCTGATGAAGGAGCTGAGGGTGAATTATGAGCAGGAGGTTTATTATCAACCTAAAGAAACTGGACTGAGCCTCATCGAATCCTCGACACAGGTGAGAACTTGGCGATCGATCCGTCAGCGGCGGCGCTCCGAGGTTACTGCAGGTGTCCTAACCTTCAGCGTGTGTTTGTTTCCCAGGATGACAGCCGGATCTCGGCCAAGTGCAGAGATGCCAAAGTGGAGGATCTGTGGAGTCTGACCAGCTTCTTCGGTTACCGAACGCAGACCTTCGTCCTGGCTGTTAACCTGCTGGACAGGTTCCTGGCCATGATGAGGGTACGACACGCTAACACCTGACAGCAGCACACTTAACAGCGTCTGGTCACACATATCTGGCTGCTTATGGAGTAAAATATAATCATGTTGGGGACAGAGTCTTCTAGTCTTGTTAAGTAATCACATATTTCCTTAATCGGTTTCATAGCACACAGTGAAATGCTTGCTGCTGATCTTGTGATGCCCTCAGCAGCCTGACGTGACCTCCATGATGCAGCTGATGCAGCCGGGGTCATTTCAGTGCATCTCCTCCCTCTCCTCGACGGTTTCTCACTCACCTGCCCTCTCCTCCCTCAGATCCAGCCCAAGCACCTGTCCTGCGTCAGCCTCAGCTGCCTCCACATGGCGGCCAAGGTGACGGAGGAGGAGTGCAACCTGACGCCCACCGACGAGCTCATCCGCATCGGCCAGTGCAGGTTCACCGTGTCCGACCTCGGCCGCATGGAGAAGATCGTCGCCGAGAAGCTCAACTTCAAGTCCAAAGCCATCACTGCCTTAACGTTTCTGCACTTGTACCACCGGATCGCACTTTCGCACTCGACCGACAGGTGAGGCCGCCGTCACATTCCTGCCCCGCTCCTGGATTGATTTTTGTTTGGCTACGTGCAGGGACTCGCTGCGAATACATAATCCATTCCTGATTTGTGTCTAAAAGCCAACGGTACGTGCCAGGTTGTGCGGTGTTGTGATTGGTGCAGGTCGTCCACACCGCTGCTTGTTTGTCACATAGAGCGAAGTAGGGCGTCGGGCTGAAGTGCAGCGATAAGATTTGTTGTCTGCTCCACCTTGCTCTTGCATAACCCTGAGATACTGTTTGAACGGCTCAGCTGGTTCAGGATTCAACAACACACACAGTTTACACCAGTTTTGGAAATTTTTACGAGTGACTAGTTAAATTTCTTGTTCTCATTTTCTACACATTCTTAGCAAATGTTGTTTTCGAGTGAATGAGTGAAACTTTACTCGCGTGGCGCCTTTTGTAAGGTGAAGGTGATTCTGTCTGAGAAATGTTGTGTTTGTGTGTGAACAGGAAGGAGAGTCTGAGTCTGGACAAGCTGGAGGCTCAACTCAAAGCCTGTCTGTGCCGGATCTCCTTCTCTAAAGCGAAGGTAGGAATCCTCTGCAGGGGTTGGACCGGATCACAGCGGCTCACGGGTCGCCCACAAATTAGTTTCATTTGGGCAACGATGCTGATAAAAAGCTAACGTCTCTTTTCTTTTTGTGCCCGTTTAGCCGTCCATCCTGGCCTTGTCCCTCCTGAGGCAGGAGATCGAAGCCATTCAGTCGGAGGACATGCTGGAAATAGCGTATCACATCCAGAGACACCTGAAGGTACGTTGAGCACCGCGTGGCCTAGTTACACCGTCGGCAGGGAAAGTCACACCTGCCGTCACCAAAAAAAGTTTGAGGCAGCAGCAGCTCAAATCGTATTAATTTAGAGGACATGAGACTCTGACGGTTCCACAGACGTCTTGTGGTTCCTGAAAACTGGCAGTAAAAGTATCTGGGACACACGGAGCTAAATTCCACAAATATGAAAACGACAGACGGCTTTATTATCCGGCTGCAGGCGCTCGGCTGCGAGGTGAGACTCCGGTTTCTGGCTACATCGGAAGAGGGTGTGAACTCGGCGCTGAATGGGTTTGAGATGGAAATATGAATAGCAGCAGCAGTGGGCGGGTGTTTGTTTATTCTCAGCCGAGCTCGGATCCAAAACAGTTTTTATTTTTTCCTCTGTTGATGTCTGCTGTTACGTAACCTCGTGTTGTGACGGCGCCGCTTCTAGTATGTGAAAGAAACTCGAATTTAAAGCTTCTTTTTTCGATAATGTTCCAGTAAGTTGTCCTTTAGATGAGGACCGTTTTAGATCTTGGCACGTCGCCGTTGCAGTAATACCCCGACGCTGCCAAACGCTTTAAGGTTCAGGTGTTACGTGACCAGCTGCTCAGGTTTCAGGACAAATCTACAGGAGCTCTTCTAACCTGGTTTCTCTTCACCTGGGAGAGCAGCCAGGTTTCTGTTGACAGTCGCAGCGTTAAGTAATCGGACTGTTTTAAACACACCGACGTCCATCAGCGAGCGCGGCGTCGGGCCAGGCGGCTTAACTCAACGGCGTCTTTTGGTTTCAGATTGCGGATGGCGAGCTGCTGCTGTGGAGCGAGCGGGTGGCCCAGTGCCTGTCGGACTACGCCTCCCCCGAATGCAGCAAACCCAACCACCGGAGGCTGCAGTGGATCGTGTCGCGGCGGACCGCCCAGAACCTGCACAGCTACCGGAGCGTCCCCGAGCTGCCCACCATCCCCGAGGGCTGCTGGGACGAGAGCGAGAGGTCAGAAAACACCCGAGAAACACAGCGACACATTGTCACGGCAGAAACAAACAGAATAAACAACAGAAACAGCAAATATCACACGTTCAGTTGAAGGGACGGAGCGATTATCACAGCCGATGTCTGGTGATCTGTGTTTTTATTGATGGTTCAGACTCCTCTCTCTGAACCAGAGAACAACAAACACAAACCAGGAAGTTAGCTCCTCTCGCAGTGGCTAAAGCTAACAGCTAGCGGCTAAGTTAGCAGGCAGCCACAGATTAACCTGAAACAATAATTAATACTAAGATCTGGACCGTTAGTGGAAAATAAAAGTGATAAAACAGTGAAAGATGGAGAAAATAGAAACTGATCAATCTCACATAAACAGAAAAACGTCCTCATTGAACCGCTCCTGTTTCACTTATAATCACCGATTAATGAAGAAGCCGTTCAAACATCACATTTGGTGCCCATCGGTTCCTAAACATCAGCTTCTTGATCACCAACAGTAACAGCGGTGGATCGCTAATCCATGCTAACGTCGATACTCGGTGCAACTAACACGCCAAACGTGAGCAGTCAAAACAATAAACAGTCGGATTAGCGTCCATTTAAAGGCAGCAGGTAAAACACTAAACACTCCTGCTGCAGCGTGAGCAGGAATCCGACGCGCCCGATGTGTCAACACAACACAGAAGCTGATCCTGAGTCAGTGGGCAGCTCCTGCGTCTGGTGCAGGTTCAGTTAAAACCTACTGGAGCTGTTTGGTTTTGACCACTTCTTCTAGAGAGAGAAAGCAGCAGGTTGTGTTTTTTTTAAACACCGTACGCTGATCTGAGGCAACAGTGCAGCAACACTCGAGTTTCTGATGTGTCGTAACTCGGCGTCACACTCTCGGCTTGTCGGGGCCTCTCGTATCTCCCAGCAGGGCGTTATGGGATGCCTGCGAGTCACCGCTCACGTCCCACTGACACAGAAGTTTCCATGACGAAGCCTCGCCTTTACGTAACTCGTAAAACGCCCTCGATGTATAGCAAGGAAAAAAACACCAAACATGCAGGTCGTAACCAGAGATGATTAACCCGCAGAGCTGCAGCTCATTTGTTTAAACGCTTCGGTGGGAGGTCAGAGTTCAAGCAGAGAGCCATCAGGTGTTTAGAGTGGAGTCACATTTTAACCGTCACAAGTCAGAACGGAGATCAGCTGACAGTCCGAGGTGGTTTACAGAAGTTTGAAACTGCTGACTTTTCACTGTTGCCTTCATTTTCTGCTTAATCACGTGAGTTCTTTGTCCCAGTCTGGCAGAAAAGCAAAGTTTAGGAAATATCTAATCTTCTAGTCACTATTAATCCGTAGATTTCTGACTTCTTTAAAGTGTGCCACAACTTAAACCTTCGTTTTCTGTTCGGACACGATCAGTAAAAACAAAAAACGTCAACACTTAGTTTTCTGCTGAACCGGTCAAACCGCGTTTCTACATAAATGAGGAGGTTTTGCAGTTATTTTCAGCAGCGATTCAGGTAGTTATTAATAGGTGAAACGCTGGAAAACTGGTGGAACTGGACTTTTTTTCTGCTTAATTTTGTTTTCAAAACGCTGGAGAACGTTCTGCTGCACCATCCTGCTGTAAAGACTGTCTTTAATCAGAGTCTCAGGAGGATGCAGTGATGTTGTCCTGGTAAAATAGTGTAATAAATGTTTAAAAAGCAAACTAAAAAACAGCACAACACGTGCAAATGTTGTAAATGTGATCTTTGTGGAGCTTTTACTAAAATAAGCGAGCAGTCGTGTCTTCAAGTCTTCATCAAAACATGCTGAATGTCAGCCTGAAGGTTGTTGATCCTTCAAAACAAAAAGCAGATTTAATAATAAATAGTAGGAGGACTGTGCCCGACGTGAACAGTCCAGAGCCGGTGAGTCAGAGCAGACCTCACCTGAACCTGCGTCACTCCTCAGACTTCACCTGAACACACCTGCCTGAGACATTTGTTCTGACAACAAACACGCCTGAGTTGCTTCATGTCGAGTCATCGGGAGCCTCCTGCTTTCTCAGTTTTATTTGGAGAATCAAAATTTGTAGTTTTTGTGGTGCAACTCGTCAAACCTGCTCCAGCTGTTTTATTTTTGTGATCAAATATGTTATATTAAAACTATTCTACATGTTTAGTTTTGTATTTTTGTGACCTGCAGCTACATGTGGTTCAGTAAACATCCCTGGTTGACTTCTGCGTTCGCATATTTTCTATTTTCATGATGGCTTGATCGTCGTCATATTTCAGAGATTATTTGATCTACTTGTCCAACATTACAGATTCTGAATCGATGACATGATGAGAAATAAGAGTGAAAATTTCAGGTTTTTATCTTTCATACTTCCTGAGATATTGTTGTTCCAAAATTTAAATGTGATTGAAAAACCCTGCTGATAGTGGGTCTACGGGCGATTTTAGCATCGATACATGACGCTAAAACTGCACATATCTTTATAAACATCCACGTTTAATGCTGTAAAAGTTTCAGGTGGATCAGAGGTCAATGCTGCTGTCAGTATCTGTGTGTGACGGTGTTTCCTGTTTGTCTACAGCGAGGACTCCTCCGAGGACGTCATGAGCTCCGGTGAAGAATCTCTCAGCAGCTCTTTGGGCAGCGACGCCGAAGGGCCCTTCTTCCCTCTTCACCTCCGTCGCCAAAAGCACCGCCAGTACCTCCACACCTGAAGCCTTCGCCGCTGCCGCCTCCGCCCGCCTCCCCACCACCACCACCACCATCCACCACCCCGTCCTCCCCTTCATCTTTTAATTTATTACGGAATAAGCTCCGGCGCTGGCGGAGGTTCGCACAACGACGACCGGCGCCGACTCCTCCCGGTAGATTCGTTTAGTTCGGCGCATGTGGAAGGCGTCACATTCCAGGATTTAAAGGACGTACACGTGATGTTTTGGTCTTCAAGGTGCTGAGCTAGCAGACGCTGGGGGGGAACAACCAACCAACCGGGTGCTCGTCCGTCAGATCAGCCCGTTCGTCCTGTTTATTTAATAGAGCGTTTTTGACTGTTATTAATCCAAGACTGTTGGAGTTTACTTTGGTGCCCGGCAGCCGAGAGCAGCGGCGCTCGTTGTTTTCACCACTCAGCTCATTGACGAGCGCGGCGGCTCTCGGCTCTCGTGGCAAACGTTTAATTTGCACACTTTGTTTTTTTTTCTAATATAACTTCAAGTGTTAAACGGTGGAACCAGAGCGTCGGAGTTTGTGACGCCACCGAGTGTTCAGATAAAACAAAAAAAAAAAACATTAACGAGTGCGTGTTTGTGGACGTGTGTGTACGTATGATCCTGGTTTAAATATAAGAAGTTGCCAACTTTAGGATGTAGCTTGACTTAGACGAGAAAACACAAAAAGTCTGTGGTGTTGTGAAAGAATGTCGAAGTAAATAATGCCGACCGAGTGTCAAAAAAAAAAGTCTAAAAACCACAAAAATGTTGATACAAAAACATGTAAAACTGTAAATGATGTACAAAAAACAAACAAAAAAAATCTGTTAATAGTTCTTTGTAGATACTGAGTTATTTATTCTTTTTTGTCACCTGTACTGGAAAAAGAAAATCTTATAAAAAATATTATTTTTAACCTGCTGTCTGCTGTTTTTCTTTTCTGCTTTTCGTTGTGTCTGAAAACATCATTTCCTGAAGTGAAATCATCGACTGAAGCAGCCACGGATCCGGTTTAAGGCTTAATGAAATATAAAACCAAACAATGTTTTCTTGCCTGAAGAAATCCTCTTTATCAGCCGAACACATGCGAGCAGATCTGACTCGAAGGAGCTCAGCTTGTATTTCCTCTAAACACTTGTTCCTCCTGGTATCAGATTTGACAAATATTATGTCTACTGTGATCGGCTGCCAGCCGATAAATGAATCAATTTCTATACACCAAAGATAAAGGTCAAAGTATTTCTGATGGTTGATCATAGATATAATATTCATCCTTCCAGTAGTGTGTTAGATGTTTATCAGTTGATCAAATAATTCACCCAAAACATGAGTTTAAAAAGCATGTTTTCTTTTTTTTTTAAAAAAGGGGCAAAATTACCCAATTTATTCAAGTCAGAAACCTGAAAGAACAAAACTGTCAGACTTCCCAAGTCCAGGAATGAACCGTACCTTCCAGAACAAAACAAGAAAAGCCACCAATGAGCTCAGAATGGTCGTATTTAATCTGTACGTCAACCACAAGAATGAAACTGTCCAAACTTTCGTGCTC
>NW_007578822.1:228370-230104 GCF_000690725.1 Stegastes partitus | reverse complement strand
CTTGATATCTACACTGTTTGGAGCCAGTGATGGTGAAACCTGCAGGTTCCAGGGAAAGTCCTTGTTAAATTTTGTAAAATAGAAGAAATTTGACTCAGGAATGCGTTCTCTCTCTCCTTCTTCGTGGTTGTTGTGTTTCCATAGAGGTGCAGGGCTTTATGTTGCATTGAAACACTGAAGAAAATCAAACAGCCAGAACCTGCTGGGTGCTGTGATGGCACCAAATCTGGCAAATCTCCTTGAATACCAGACTCTGCAACATGTAGACGTCAGGGTTCGATTACGCTCACTGTGAACTGGTTCTAGCGGTGCATTGGGAAGCCGACGCCCTGAAAGGCGCCGGATGTCGGGACTGAAACACGAGCGTCGGGTACGACAACCGATCCTTTTGTCCCGTTTAATGTATCGCACTGTACTACAACAGATGCCACACCTGACAGGAACAGGAACCCGAAGCGCTGCTCCACCAACACTTGGACAGGTTTGAATACGGTTTCTGTTTTTTTTTGAGGAGTTTCGAGACTGTTGGTTTTGGTAGTTTGTCTTAGAGTTTATGACTCTACGATCGTCTAATCTGACGCCGTCTAATCAGCGTAAACCTGCTAAACAGCTTCGTAACTCACTGACTGCAGACGACAGAAAGCCCCAAAGCTCCAACTTCTAACCAGCTGACATCGACTCTTAGCCTCGGGTTGTTTTGCCAGCTTTGGCCCAGAACCTGAACGTAAAAGCCAACAGACGCCATTCCTGAAATACTCATTTGACCTCCAGGTATTGTGGCGGTAGCTCTCATTAAGACTGAACTTCCTCTTGTGAATTTACACGGAAAAAACTGGCTTCTTTTCTTTAGTAAATGCCAACTTTATTACTGTAAACGTAGATTTTCCGCTCCCACAGCTTCCAGAAACAAGCAATGCGTTATGTTGTCAAAAGTTTATTCTGACACGTTCTTCAATAAGAACCCAGGTTTTGATTCAGTCGTGGTTTTATTGAGAAAATGTGCTCAGTTTTATCAGAACAACTCATCCTGGTGAGTTGCTGTAACACTGTCTGAGAAACACCTGGAGGATGAAGGTCCGTCCAGAGTTATTGTCAAAAAGAACCCAAAATATTTCAGTCAAACCGTTTTTACAAAACAAAAACACCACAAACACTGATTTGAAATTATTCTCTGACAGATGCTGGTTGTAGAAATCTCTTCAGTACCACAGCAGTTTGTCTAATCTGCAGTAAACATCATTTTCATGTTTCTTTTGGATTCAGATTCACTTGATAACAGGCTGTAAAGTGGACGTCTGACATCGTTCATATAAATCTTTGCACAATTCAGAAACAGAACTGGAAAACTAAATACTTTTCTGGTGCTTTGTGCAGCCCCTCAGTACCTTCTGTAACAAGATAATTTAGCTTATGTTCTCCTTAAAGGTTGATTTTAGAACTCCCCGTTGTGTTCGGGCGCCGTTAAGGCAGCGACTGCTGTAACTACGACTCTCTGAATGATGAGCTGTGAAGCTGTGGATGGTCTCTGCTCGTAACACACATTTGATTTCAGCAGCATATTCCACGCTTGAACCAATCACTGAACTGTCGGATCTTTTCCTTGTTCGCGAAGACACCCGAACATGTTTGAACCTGACAATGACCTGACATGTTGAGCAGTGACGTAGGGAACGACCATAAAGGATCATTCTGGTGTATCTCAATGTGGCATCTTCCCCAAATGTGGTGCTTGTG
>NW_007578822.1:216989-226788 GCF_000690725.1 Stegastes partitus | reverse complement strand
GATGCCCGTTGAGCTCAAGTTGTGTTATTAATAAATCGGCTATTGATTGATTAGGCTGCAGATTGTAATTTTTCAAAAGCTGCATCTTTTACAGTCACTGTAAATAAACCTCTACTGAGTAATCCTGCTCTTGATCCAGGTGTCCAACCTCCCCATTATTTCTCAAATCAAGTATGTGACGCTCAGAAATGTTTTGAAGAGTTTCAGTCAGGATTTCGAAGCGTCATCGTACAGAAACAGCACTGGTGAAAGTGTCCAATGAGCTCCTCATAGCCTCAGATAATGAACCCGTCTGGATCTTAGTGCTGCATTTGACAAAGCTGATCACAGCATCTTATTACAGAGGCTGGAACATGTCAGTGGGATTAAAAGAACAGCACTGAACTGGTTTAAATCATATTTATCGGACAGTTTGTTCATCTAAATGATGATTCTTCCACTCACACTAGAGTCAGTTAAGGAGTTCCACAGGGCTCTGTGTTAGGACCAATAATATTTACTTTGTACATGCTTCCCTTAGGACTTAGGAATCACAGCATACATTCCCATTGTCATGGAGCTGACATCCAGTCATATTTATCTATTAAGCCAAATCAAACTCCAGGCATTTCTAAAGAACACAAAGGCCTGGATGACCTGTACATTTTCTTCTCCTAAATTCTGACAAAACTGAATATATTTGGCCCGAAACGCCTCAGAAACGCACTGTCTAACCAGATGGTTCCTCTGGATGGCACTGCCTTGGCCTAGGAGTTATTTTTAACCAGGATATGTCCTTTAATACAGCAGCATGGCGTCCTTTCACCTGCGTAATATTGTTAAAAGCAGGAACATCCCATCTCAGAGTGATGCTGGAAAACTAGCCCATGCATTTGTAACCTCTCTGCTAGACTATTCCAACTCCTTGACATCAGGATGTCCAAGTAACTCTCCTGAAACAACGCCTGCTGCAGCCACAGTTCATATTTATCTCATGTCAGCTTCTACGATATCATTTAAATTCCTGCTGCTCACATATGAAACTTTTAATGACCAAACTCCATCTTATCTTAGTTATCGTACCGTATCATCCTAACAGAGCCCTTCGCTCTCAGACTGTTGGTATACTTTTGGTTCCCAGAGTTTCCAGAAGTAGAATACAAGGTAAACCCTTCAGTTATCAGGTTTCCTTGATGTGGAATCAGCTCCCACGCTTTCTACCTTGACAAAGTTTGACCCCAAACCATCCCTGAGTTGTTTTTACAGGCCTAAATGGCACAAGGACTTCCCATGATGCCCTGAGCTCCTCTCCTTACATGTAGATGCCGCCAGTGTATGTCACTAACTTCACGAGTCGAGTGCTGCTCAATCGTGCCCTGAGGCGACTTTTTCTGTTAACTGGCGCGCTATAAATAAAACTGAAACCGTGCTCATACCTGTGATGCAAACAGAGAGTTGAGGTATTCGTCTGCAGAGCGTTTGTTCCTCCTCGGACCGGTTGGCGTTGGGTATGAGGTTTGTTTCTGGGAGCTGGAGAAGGTCGGAGGTCTGCTGGGAGTCTGCTGGTCACCTCGTCCATCTTTAGCTTTCTGAGGCGTGGTGGTCGGCGTGGCGGTTGGCGTGACAGTCGGGGTGGGAGTCAAGGCGGCGTTTTGAGCGGTGGAAGGTGTTGCATTCTCCCAAAAGTCGTCCACCTGAGACGACATCCGCCGACCCTCTCTGTCCGACCACCCCATCTGGCTCGTAGCCGAAGACCAGCCGGACAAATCGGAGAGGTCGTCCAGCGCCGACTGGTAGCTGACGGATGAGGTGAAGCTCCCGGTGAGCTTCAACCGACCGCCGGCGGCTCTTTTCGCCTCCTTTTCCTTCCTCCTCTTCCTCCTCAGAGCCTGCATCTTCTCCTCCCGGTTCATCCCCAGCTCCTCCTTCCACCAGGACCTCCACGCCTCCTCGCCCTGCCAGGACACCGTCAGCCGGCGACTGAGTCGATCCGTCCAGGCCTCTTCGTCCACCTGGTTGGGCAGTGGTACCACATCTGGAGCTCTGAGGGGGGCCGAGGCGACGCCGTCAACCAGCAGCGAGCGTCTGGACATGCACGACTTCAGATCTTCCCTCAAGCTTTGCACGTGCTCCTTCTCTGAAGCCTGTCTGTTGGACAGTTGCAGCAAACCTTCAGTTTGGACTTGGAAGTGCTGCGAGTGTGACTTCCTGTCACAGCTTACGTGCATTAGTTTCTGCAGCCAGTGTTTCCACGTGACCAGACTGCTGCTGCTGAGCTTCACTGGACTCCGTCGCCGAGGAGGAACAGCTCGACTCGAGCCATTTACGGTTCCCTCCACGCGGTTGGGTTCCTCGGCATCTTCGGCTACATCTTCGGCCACATTTCCACTTTCTTTCACACTTGCTTCCAGATCACTCCCTCGGTCCAGCTCTGGCTCATTGTTGACGACGACCTGCAGAGCCAAACGCTTCAGGTATCGGCTTTTGGACTCCAACTCTGAATCCTCAGAGTCCATGCTCAGCATCGGGCTTCTCTCTGGTGTTTCAGGAACAACCCTCTGCACGCACTGAGTCGGCCCGATCACATCCTCATCGCTCGACGTGTCTGCTACGACCAGCTCTGGTGGAAGCTGCTCTGCTGAAGCTGCTTGCTGATGCTGGGGTTCGTCCTCGGCTGCTGGAGGTCGAGACGTTTCGGCGTCCGGCTGCTCGGGCTCCAGGATCTGATAGAAGATATCTCCTGCTGCCGTCAGCTGTAGGACGCACAGACACTCGTCTCCACCGGATTTCTTCTGGATACACGTGAGACCTGATAGCAAACAAAAAAAAGTTAGCAGTTAGACGCTGCATCTTAATGTTTTAGCCTCTGTAGTTACACTTCTATAAGTCAACACGCTTGAGTCTTTACAGAGGACTTAAAGGAAGAACCAGCAAGCAGCAGTTCACTTGTCAAACTTGTGCTAAAAAAAAATAAAAAATAAAAATTAAAACAAAACCTGACATACAAATAGAACCAGGTTATGTCTCATTGTTTAGCTCTTCTGTTGGTTCGTTTCCTATTCTGGTTGACTCTCGCTGCCCTCAGGATCTAGTATCAGGTACAATCGGTTGCCGTTCTCAGTGAAAAAGCTCAAAAACATCACTGCAGAGCCGAGCTGATGAACCATATACGTCCTTCACAAGCTGCTTGAGACCAAACCCAGAGCCAAAGGAGAGAAAATGCTGGACCATATGAGCTCAAATCAACAATAATGTTGCTCTTTAGCTGCTTTTTGCTGACAAATTTGTCTTAAAGTTAGAAGATGGTGCGTCAATACTGTGGACACAACTTGTATCTGCTGCCCCCAAGTGGCCATTTTTTTTTCTTGTTGTTGTTTTTGGTTAAAAAAAATTTTTTTTTTTGCTATTTTTCAGTCCATCGAGTAACCAACGCATCAATAACATCTTTGGATAGTTAATTAAGCAGAAAACACCTTAATCTCAGTTCTTTAGTGACCAAATCTGAAAAGTAGTCTGACAAAGAATTAAATTTTAATATTTGCCAGCTGTGAGGCTTTTTTCAATCACTTCATGAAACGCTGAGTCAGATTTCGAGGTGAAATGAACAAAAAACCTGTGACATCCTGAACTGTTGGCTAAAGAACTCGTCGTGTTTTATTTTGGAGAAACAAACAAACTTTTCTCTGCACACGTTGTCCCACTGAATCACTGTCTACATTAAAGAATCCACAGTAATGACATTACTGCGTGTAACTACTGGTGTAATCTTTGGTGTAAGATTTATAGTCGTTATTGTCACACTTATGGTCCATACCGGTATATAGTGACACCTCTCATCTAGAACAAACAGTGGCTTCACTCGTCCTTCCTTACCTGCGGCAGGTGAGGACAGTCTGTTGGTGGCGGTATCCAGGCGATGAGGGATCTGGACCGGGAGGTGTTTCAGACTCTCTCTGGGTCTGAGCAGAGCCTGAGGAGGACCTCGACTGGAACAAGCCTCGGCTCTGCCTCCTGAACAAACAGAGTTTTAATGAATGCTCTTCACGTGTCCTCCCGAGTCGCTGTCGCCACCCTGCTGACTGACCTGAGTACTGCAGCATTGTGATTTCCTGGGAGAAGTGGGATCCGAGCAGAACCTTGGTGGTTCTTTCTTCGCCCGAGCCGGAGGGGGAAGAGCCGGGAACGACGTGACAAGACATCGGCGGGGACTCCATCATGTGATCCCATTTGAGCATCGGCACGCCGGGGAAACGCTCGTCCATGATGTAGGCCGAGTACTGACGGACAGAGAAAGAAGAGGAGGCTCAGTCCGGTTAAAGAGAACCCAGCAGGATGAATCAGATAAACATGTTTAAATCGAGGACATTCTGTCTCCTGCAGTTCGTCAGCTTCCGCATGCTGTTGGCTTCGTGTTAAGGCAACAATCTTACAAACTGTAAATGCACAAGTACCTCTAAAAAAGTCCTTACACATCATAGGTACCAATCTACTACTATAAGCTGATGTGTTTTGGGTTCCATCTCAAATTATGAGAACAAATTCTGCTCAACAATCTCTGATTCGCCTGAAATTTTTAGAGCATAAAATGTGGATATTTATAAAGATGTTTATGAAATTTTAGCTTCATATATCAAACGCTTTCCGAAACACACACTGTTTAAATAATCGGCCGTCGACCCACTTTCTGCAGGTTTTTCCTGAAATTTGTGGCTGTTTGAGCAACAACATCTGTGGAACTATTGAAGATAAAAACCTGAAATGTTCTCTGTTATTTCTCATCATGTCATTGACTCATAATCTGTAAAATTGGACAGTAAATCAAATAATATCCGCTTATGGGGAAGCTGGTATATGAGAGAAAATTGAAGCCCGTCATAAAAAACAAATATATATTGCAGAAATCAATTTGCAGTATTTTCTGAACTATTTGTAGCTGCAGGTCACAATGATACAAAACTAAGCATCTAGAATACTTATTAATATGAAAAATTGGGTCACAAAACTTCACAGAAAGTCATAACTGATAAGTTGCACAACAAAAACCAAAGTATTGCCAGACAGTATAATCTAAGCAGACCAGGTTCAAAATGATTCTCCGAATAAAACTAAAAAATATTTAATGATTTAAAAAAAAAAACTAAAAATTTAAATGTGTGAAAAAATGTGAGTAGTTGGTAATTATTTTAAAAAAAAAATCATATGTCAAGCTCACAATTTCACTAATATCTTATTAAATATTCAGACTTTATGCGCCAAACATCCCGACAGGCACCTGTGACACTCCTGACATCTGGTGGTGAGATGAAGGTACTTCACTGAAAACCTGAACCGTGGGTTTGGACTCAGTGTGGAGAAGCTTCAGGTCATACCTGCGTGGTGACGAGGTGATGGAAGCTGTGAGCGTCTCCCAGATACCTGGACAAGACGAGTCGCTCTCCGCTCCGACACTCGGCGGCGCTGCTGATCCGAAACAGGGTGTGGCTGGAGGCTGGATTCGTCTACGGAGAGAGAGGAGGAGGAGGAAGGAGAGGACGGTACAGGAGAGTAGAAGGTCAGAGGTGAGAAGGAGGCGATGGGAAGGAGGCTAAAGGGGAGGGAGGAGAGGTAGGAACACAGACGGTGGGAGGATTTTACAGTTAGTTGGTGGGAGTGTTTAGCGGTTCCACTCTGATTTCAGGCTTCATGCTAAACTAACGATTCCTCAGCTGCAGAGTAATTATAAACAAACAGATGCAGGAGGTTTCATTGCATTTTTTTTATCTGATACGCGTTGAGATATTTCAGTTTGGACCAAAGTGGGACAAATACAGAAACAATCTAAGTTAGAACTTTTCTAAAAGTGAAATCAGCGCATTTTAAGACTTGGACGACATTCTCAAGTCGCCACTGCTGCACACAATTTAATAAAAGGAGCGACACGAGCTGTGCAAGGCCGGTTCATCATGTCAGATTGTACGATGGATCTGTGGTAGCTAAATCAAAAACAATTCTGTGCTGCTTTATTAGTTTTTGAAGGCAGCTCTGCTAAGAAATGTTCTTTTTCTTTTTAGCCACTAAATACAAAATATTATTTTTCTTAAAAATTGACTTAAAAAATGTCTCATTCCACGACTGTTTCCTCAGAGACTCGGAGGAGAATCAACCCGACGACCTAACTGGCTGTGCAAAGTGACTTAAACCTGCATTCTGTGTAACAGCCAGCAGGGGGCGACTTGTGGTTCAAGTCAGACTGTATAAAACCTGAGAAAATGACCTGAGTTCTCAGTTGATTTGTTTCTTCAGTAAACACTTTCCTAATGAATTGATGGTCTCAATCTCTAGCTTAAAGTTTCCTTTAATACAAAATTATGTTTATTTGGTAAATTGCGGACTCAAATAGACTAAAATAAGCGACACAGCAGGGTATGTTTTAGGGCAAGACTTGTCAAAAACTGTTCACCAGAAATCCAGCATGTGGTTTGTTTTCCATTTTTAGATCAAGTCTGCAGACCTGAGTTGGACCTAATATCTCATTTCTGCAGCATCGACTTCAAAAAGAGTAACTTTTGTCTTTAGAAGTTAAATGAAAAACTCCAGACAGCCTCACCCTGACGTCGGTGAGCTCCACCCCGGTCCTGTCGGCGTACAGCATCACCCTCGGGTGGGCCGAGAACTCGCACCACCTCCACGGGGACTTGGCGTTGAAGTAGAGGTTGGCGTCCTCCGTCCGGACCGCCTGCATCCTGACGGGTCACAGCAGCGCTTTAGACTCAAGTACTGAGTCGGACTGTACTGAAACGGACCAAAGCTTCCCCAAAACACGACTTCCTCACCCTTTGCCGACGGTCCACAGCTTCACGGCGCCGCTCTCGCTCGCCACCAGGACTTCGCCTAAAATATGAGGACTGAAAGTAAACAATGTTTTTAGAAAACTTGTCGCTTGTTGTTCCATCTTTATCACAAACTACGGAAATGTTTGATTTTGACTTTCAGCAGGTTTACTCTCACCTTTAAACTGAACGACAACATCTGAGGAACTATTAAAGATACAAACCAGGTTTTATCTTCAATAGTTCCTCAGATGTTGTCGTTCAAACATTTGGAGACGTATTTAACATATGAAGCTAAAAACCGACATATCGTCACAAACATTCAGATTTCGTGCCGACCTGACGTTGATGCACGTCGCCACCTCCGACGTCTCGACCACCTGCAGCAGACGCGGTTCGTTTCTTTCGCTGAACTTCCAAACGCCACAGAAGTAATCCGACCGAACGCCGACGCAACCTGCAGACGACAAATAAACAATAAATAAACGCCTTTAGAGGAGGAACTGCTAAAAGCGACGCTCCTCAACATCTTCCGTCTTCTTACATTCGGGGGAGAGCGAGCTGCAGCTGATCTGTCTGATGGAGCCTTTGAGCTGGAAGCTGAACGGGCTGCCGTCGGCGTCCACGGAGGACGAAGAGCCTCGGCGGTGCTGCAGCGCCACCTTGTGGAAATCTGAGGTACTGCGTTAGGGAAAAAACAGGGACGAAGGCAGGGAAAAAGAAACACTTGCAGCTCACTACATGATTTTACACAATAAAAATCTTGTTTTCAGGACAGACTTTTGTTCTCAAATGAAAAGATTATTCACTAAACGGACTCACTGAGGTTCCTCAAATGGTTTAAATCACCGTTCTAGTAGTTTTTTAAAAAGCAAAAACGGGTCATTCAAGTGATTTTCTTTTCCATTTATGGCAGCAAACTGAGGGTTAGTTGTGTTTAAATGTGTACGGAGTCCAGGTCAAATTGTTTACATCTTTTTTTCTGGTTATTTGACGGTTTCCTCGACACAACATCAGGTTTAATCGGTTTCTCAAAGCCGAGTTGTTGCTTCAGATTTGTTGTTTTAGGTGAAAGAACAGATGGTGGAGCTTCAGAAGTGGACAGATTAGCCACCAAACTACGTCTTTTAAAATGGTTTAAAACAATTCTGACCACAGATTCATCGTTTTGGTAGTTCTTCCCAGCAAACCTGCGTCACTTTTGATGTTTTTTTTTTTGGGTTAATCGATGGTTCTCTCCTCAAACTTTTAGGTTAAATCTTGAGGTTTTGCTTCAGATTCGTTATTTCTGGGTGAAAGTGTTAAAAGCTGAAAAGATCAGTCACTGAGTTACGGTTTGTAAAATGGTTTTAAAGCAAATTTGATCGTAGATTCATCGTTGTCGTAGTTTTTCCAGCCAAAATCAATTATTTTTGGTGTGTTTTTAATTGGTTAATCGATGGTTTTCTCAAAGTGTTGCTTCAGATTGTTTTTTTTCTCCAGGAGTCAGTTTAAAACCCAAAATTTTGTCATATTGTCGTGCAAATCTGGAACTAAAATCAGAAAATGTAAAGATCTAGAAACAATTAAGAGCACAAGAAGTTCTGACATAAGTTGGATTTAAGTGGAGCTAAAACGATGAATCGATTTCTAAATTATTTACCAACTATTTTGATAACTGATGGATCGCTTTGAGCACTGTCTAAAAATAAAAACCTTTTGATTGCAGCTTCTTGAATGTAAGTAATCGCTATTTTTTCTTATCAAACTGATTATATTTGAACAAAACAAGACATCTGAGGGCGTCACATTGGTCAGAAGTGTCAGAGGATTGATATTCTGAATAAATATCAGCTTTGTATTGGACAGTTTTCAGAGATTTCCACTTATTATCATTGAAAACTCGACATATCTAGATTCATCTCCATCAGACGCCGACAGTAAATCCTCAGAATGGAGGCGCTTCAATCAGAGAATCAACATTTTTGGCTGGAAAATGACAAAAAAAGAAAAATTCTACTTCCTATAGCAGATAATAAGATACTTCACCTCAAACTTTTGTTTTTCTAGAACTTCAGTTTTAACTCTCAGCCATAAACGACATCTTTTCACACCTTCGCCTCAAACCTTCAGCTCCTCCTCCTGCAGGATACGGAGGCGGTCCAGGCCCTGGTGTCCCGGGTAGACGAGGCAGCCCCGCCGGGCGTCGCTCTGGGGGGAGAAGGGGACGAAGGCCAGAGCGCCCCCCGTGGTTCCTTCGGGGAACAGCAGCCCGTCCCTACGATCCGTCAGCTCCTCGTGCAGCAGCGAGCCGAGCAGCTGAGGAGGGACGACGTGGACGACGTCCGGCATCAGGAGGCTGTAGCGCTTCATCTTCACCGACTCGTACGACTGCTGACATCTGACGACGAAAAACGAAACCGAATCAAACGACCCGACGGCTTCCTGTGTGTTTTCGATTTTGAACGTTTTAGCAACGGTCGCTCACATTTTAAAGTTCATCCTGTGCAGGAACCTCTTCACGTGGCCCATCTGGACCGAATCGCTGCGACGATGCTGCAAAAAAAAAAAAAAACAACAAATTTAGTCATAATCACAACAATAATCTAAATCTATAGAGAGAAATTTATACTTCATTTACATCCACAGATGCAGAGCAACTAAAAAAAGCTTCTACATTTTTCCCTATAAAATCAGAAACCAACCAAACGAGTCCGCTGTGCTGAAACTCACCGTCTTCTTGTTCCCGCTGAAGTCGAACTTCTCTCCCAGCAGGTCGCTCATGCAGCCGAAGGCGTCGTAGCAGTGATCCAGGAAGAAGTTCTCCATCTGAATGTGCACAAAGCCAACGGACGCCGACGTTAAAGCGCTTTAAATCGAGTGAAATCTACCAGACAGATCATCTGCAGCGTCCTGGTGAGGAAACCAGCGTTTTATCTGAAGCGCAGCTGCAAATAAATATAAGAAGTTCAACAGACAAACTGGAGGAAACGATAAAAACAAAAGGAAAATGTGCCTCTTAAATCTGAGTT
>NW_007578822.1:214297-216770 GCF_000690725.1 Stegastes partitus | reverse complement strand
ATCTGTTTACGAAATAACCAACAGTTTAATTGAAAATGATTAATTGCAGCCTTAATTATCGGTAATATCATCGTATTATTTCTGATGTTCAGGCAGAAACATAATAATCACAATATGGTGATTTTTGAGACTAAATTTCAAGCTAAAATTACAAATAATTATAAAAAAGAATACTAATGTTTGACTTTACATGTAATTAATCTAGAATATAATAAAATCTGTACTTTTTTTGAATATAAAAGTAAAATAAAAATAAAAACCGTTGAACTTTTTCATTTTGAACGACCACAAAATGCCGTAAAAATAGATTTTCACCCACTTTAACACGTTTTTAATGAACAGAAACTGTTAGAAAATTGGCTGAATCTAAGAAAAACTAAACTTTAATCTAAGTCGGTTCCAAATCCCTTAAAATGAGCCTCAGACGTTCTTTGGTTTTCTAGATCTGAACAGGAGGAACTTTTTAAATCATAATTCTGCTGTTTCAGACAAACACTAAGTCAGGAACCTTTTCTGGGCGACAGAAGGGGAACCGGCGCCGGCTCGGTGTGACGCCACGACTCCCCTCTGGGCTGGTGTTTGGCTGTCAAGGTCCAGCTGGAGAGTCGACCAGAACCGCCCTGAGAACACAAGAAACACAAACAAATATGAAATCTTCAAGGTGGAAAAGCTGCAAATAGACACGACCACTAAAACGATCCGTTATTTAACCGGCTGATTAATCAGAGTTTCAGAACAAGAGGCTCAAACGTTAAACTGGATTTAAAATTTGTCTCAGATTTGTTTTATTTAAACTGAACTCTACATAGTTTTGATGGAATTCACTTTAGTTCAGTTTCAAAGATGATTTACGGCTAATTCACAATTAAATAAATCACTGACTATTTTGCAAATCAAATAATGTTTTTTAAAAATAATTTGTAAAGGAAAATACAGTCTAAATTCTTGGACTTCAACTTGATAAATTTGAATATTTTATTGATATTTTCCTTCTCTATGACACTAAACCCAATATGCTTGAGTCGTGGACAAAACAAGACATTTTATAAACCACATAACTAATTTATTATTCATAAAAAATACATTTTTCATACAGTATTTAAATAATTCACTGATTTCAGACCTAAAAGTAAGAGGTTCTATGCGTTTTCATCATTTATTTATTGGTTGTATATACAAAATAAAGAAATAATCTTTTTTTTTCTACCATCTTAAAGCTTGTAACCTCTAAAATATGAACCTAATGGATGAAATCAAGGGATTTTGTTGCATTAATAACACTTCAGTCACTAAATCGTTGCAGTATTTTACCTGCAGGGTCCTAAATTAGAACCGATCTAGCTTTTAAGGACACACTTTAACTCTTTAATGCAGTTTTCCAGTTGCTATAAAGTAAATGCAGCTCCTAAACTGTGATTAAAATCTTATTAATGCATTAAAACGACTTGATTTCATTCACAAGAGTCATAATTCAAAGATTATAGCCGCTGAAATAGGTGCAAAATATAGATTTTCTGTATTCATACATACAATTTAACCCAAACACCAAACACATAGAACTGAAACACTAAAATAATACAATAATATTGCTTAAAATTATAATTATTCCGCCTAAAAACACTATAAAACACAAACTTCGGCTTTATTACTGCGCTACAGGAAACATCAGCATTTCAACACAGACATGAAGTTATTAATAAAGCTCCAGATGAAGCATCTGTGGATGTAAATAAACCGGTTAATCGTGACTTATATCTCCGGTCCTCCGTCCCGCTGACAGCCGGCTCACCTGCGGTCTGACTCGGTCGTAGCTGCCCCAGCTCCCAGCGTAGAAGCCCGACACCGAGTCCGGCGGCCCGAGGTTGTAAAACGACGGGAAAAGCTGCTCCGGGAACTTGTAATCCATTTTATTTCTCGGTTAATGACTTAGAAGGCTGTTAAGCGGCCACATGGCGGCCGTGTCGCCGCTCCGCTCCGTCTGGAACAAGTCTGGACATGTTGTTCCCCGGCGCTGCTAGCTTTAGCCGCTACCGTTAGCCCGCACCAATAAAGCCGCTTGTCCTCCTCCAAAGTCCGTGACACACATCCAGCAGCTCCGATAGGAACCGCGTCCACACACAGGAACAAGCAAAGCGGTCTGAAAAGGGCCGAAAGTGGCGCTAAATCCTCCTAAACGTCCAGTGGACCGGGAAACACGTGCAGGGTCCCGTCCGGAGAAACCAGGAGTCAAGCTCGACCAAGTGAGGCGCGACAACAACAACCGCAACCGGAACTTCCGGCGAGGTTCTTTTATTTTGACAGGGACAACAACAAACGCGACAGGATGTTGTTTTCACTGTGACAGAGACTTTTGAAGTGATACTGGACTCAATCAATCAATCAATCAACATTTTATTTTAATCATGTTTTAGAATATGGTTATATCATATAACGATAATAATAATAATAAATGATATCTTTCATTACATTTACA
>NW_007578822.1:209085-214271 GCF_000690725.1 Stegastes partitus | reverse complement strand
GGGTTCAGGGTTCAGAGCAGCAGAGGTTGAGGGGAAGAGAGTCGACCCATATCAGGAGTCAGGGTTTGGTCCCTCCAGTTCTTTTAAAGCAGCTAAAGAACCTCTTCATCACCAGGACTTGTTTTTGGGTTTCACCTCCTCCACTTTCTGTTTAAAATCTTCTTTTTGTTCTTCTTGTCCTTTTGAAAGTGCTGCTTTTAGTTCGTTTGGCCCGGGCCAGACGTGGGTCTGGGGCTCAGGTCTGGGGCTCAGGTCTGGCATGGGTCTTGGGCCAGGGCGTGTAGATAATCTGGGGCCCAGGTTTGGCGTGGGTCTGGGGCCCAGGTGTTGTTGCCGGCTCTTGCTTGTCTTGTCTGGCAAGAATCTGGGGACTGGGTCTCACTGTGGGCTCTGGCACTGACTCACGTCTAGCTGTGGGCTCTGGCTCTGGCTCTGGCTCTGGCTCTGGCTCTGACTCAGGTCTAGCTGCGGGCTCTGGCACTGACTCGGGCCTCACCGCGGGTTCTGACTCGGGTCTTGCTGTGGGCTCTGGCTCTGGCTCAGGTCTCACTTTGATCTGGGTCTCAGGTCTGACATGGGTCTGGGGCCAGGGCTTGGGATGGGTCTTGGGACAGGGCATGACGAGAATCTGGGGCTCAGCGAAGGTGTTGGGCCAGGGCCTGGGAAGGACCCTGGGAAAGGGCGAGAGGAGAAACTGGGGCTTGGGTTTGGCGTGGGTCTGGGGCCCAGGTGTTGTTGCCAGCTCTTGCTTGTCTTGTCTGGCAAGAATCTGGGAACTGGGTCTTGCTGCAGCCTCTGGCTCTGGCTCGGGTCTCGCTGTGGGCTCTGGCACTGACTCGGGTCTAGCTGTGGGCTCTGACTTGAGTCTGGCGGGCTCTGGTTCTGGCTCGGGTGTGGCTTTGGGGACTACCTTGGTTGGCATAGTCGACCCAAATGTAACCTTGAGACCAGATTTTTTGTTCATTTTCTGTCTCTTTGAGGTTTTTTGTGCCGCACCAACGGCACCGCAGGCTGTGACGTCCTCTGCTGTCCTCTGGAGAACAGGAAAATCCTGATCGTCTTGAAGAACGTCCTGGTTCAGCGGGTCAACCTCCTGGGGGTTGGGCACCTTGGTCCGGGGGTTTACAGGCTGAACAGGCGGCTGTTCTTGGGGCAGCTTTGATACAGTTTTTTTTAAGTTGGATATATGGCAGCCTTCAGACAAACGTCTTGGCTGTTGAAGTGAACACTCTTTATTTTTGTATTTCACTGTGTTGCCATGGTGATGGCGGCGGCCACTTCAGGAGACAACAAACATGAACATTTTCAGTGTCTTGTTGTTCTTAATTGTATTATTATTCCAAATAATAAGAATGAGAATAAATAGAATACTTAGAATGATATTGTAGGTTTTAAGTATGAATGTAAACAATATTTATTCATTATTGACAATACAGATAATAATAATATTGATTATCTTATTATGATGTGATTACCAATATTGTATTATTCTAATAATTATTGTTAGAAATATTATTAATAAGAAAAATAAACATTTGGATACTACTACTAATAATAATTCTGTTTGTTATTATTATTACCACTAAAACTAATCATATCAAACTGACAAAGGTAAATAACTGAAACGTACAGATAATCATTTACAAAGGAGTATTTTCTATCGATTTCATTTAGTTTTATCTCATTTATTTGAATTTATTTGAACTGTCTTTATCTTGCTCTTTGCACATATTTTTGTCTTGACTCTTGAAGACTGTCTTGGCAGCTTTAAGGAGAATGAATAACACTGGAGATTGGGGGATTTCGACGAGGACAATTCTATCACTGACATCTGGGAGAAAACAGAAACCCTCATTTACATACAAACTAATCAGCGCGACGTCTTTTATTTTGAAACCGCAGGACGGTGCGCAGCTCTCGGTCGTCTCGTGATCAGCTGACCGGTTCGCTCGGTTCGTCGGTGGGAGCCGCAGCTGAGAAGAAGCTGATTCTTGTTTGCTTTTTTACATTTATCCTCCACGGAGGGACTCGTTCTCGTCTCGTCCTCCGTTAGCGGGGCATGACCCAGTAGGAGCTGCTGTTTCCGGTACGTGTTAGCCGCTGTCACCGCTGTGTTTTGGTTCCGTTAGCCGCTCTGCTAACCGGACCCCGCAGGTGTAGGTTAGCGTTTAGCTCTTCACAGATCAGCGAGCAGCTAATCTGTCCTCAAGAACCGCTGACAGGTTAGATGTCCACATTGTTGTGCGCCGTGTTTCTCTCACAGCTGTTCACAAATGATCTAAATGTGTGTTTAAACGGAGCTGCGCAGCTAAAAAAAACACAGTTTAACACGAAGGTTAATGATGAAAATCCAGCTTAAAAACACCAGCAGGGATGGTTCTGTTTCCTTCAACACCTGCCTGTTTGTATTAACAGTAATACATGTTATTGATCAGGTGTTAGATTAGAAATGTGACCTACTGATGGCAGGTATAATGCTGTGCTGTGTGCAGTCGTGAGAAGGTGCCATCATGCTAATGGTTAGCATCCTAGCGTGCTAACGTGCTTAGCATCTTTAGCATGTCAGAGCTGCAAAGTCTCGCAGCTCATTTGGTCCATTCAGCCGAAACTGGTGCATTCTGAGGTTTAAACGTTCAGTGTTTTTGTAAGAGGCAGTATTTCATCTGTGTGATCATTTTGGGAGGCTGCAGTTTGCTGATGCTGTTGAACTGGATGCAAAATAAGTGTTTTTATTTATTTTGTCCACCTCATTTAGGTCACAGAGGCTTGTTTGGAAGTGTCACAGTGGGACAAACAACAAAAAATGGCTTTATTTCATTCAAGGAGGTTGTATTTTTACAGATTTAAACCTGTATTGATTGATTTAAATTAATCTACAGCCGCTTTTAACTGGATCAAGCTGATTTTAACGCTTTGAACATTGATTGTAATGGAGTAAATGTGACCAAAAGAAATGTTTGCAGTTTATCTTGTAATCAGACCTGACATTTAGGAGGATTATAGGAAATACTTCAGAATTGTTTCAGCTATTTCGGCTGTGCTACGTCTAATATCATTGCTTAGACTGCAATCAACATGATTTACTGATGAAAGAAATGTCACATTAGCGCTTATTTTATTGATCATTATCTGTAAAATATAACCCTAATGAATCAAATCAAATGATTTTGTTGCATAATCATCGCACCTTGTAGATCCTAAATTCTTTTGGATTTTATTTTGTTTTAAATTGTGACTGAAATGAATGAATGAATGAATGAATTGTTGAGCTCTATTCAGAACCCCAGCAAAACAAGATGAAGGTGAGAATAAATCGATGGTCTTTGAAAATATCCACACTTCTGGATGCTCTCTGGTTCTCTGGGAGGCTGTCAGTGGTCCAGGGAACATTATCTAAAAGCTTGTCGGCCTTTTGTGTGGTAACGGTGAACTTCTGCACCAGCCAGTGCCAGATAACTGGTCTCTGTCGATTCTCCACCAATAAGTATGATGTCATGATAGACAGTAAAAAGGAAGGATGCACGATATATCCGCGACCACATCGGTATCAGCTGATGTTAGCGTTTGTTCCGATATGTCGGTATTGGTCTGATGATTGTCTAACATCAGCGCCTCGTCTCTACATTTGATGTTGCTGCTATTTCACAGATGTTTTCACTTAAATGATCCTGGACTTCAATGTTAAATATGTTAAAATATGTTTTCCTTTTGTTGCATAATAAAGAAGACTGTGTGGTCTAATTTGAATCTAATTGAACAAAACAGAAATGAATATTGACATCGGTGATGTCGGTTATCAGCGATATCAGAAATCTTAATGTCGGATGTCGATATCGGCCAGAAGTTTTAATATCGTGCATCACCAGTAAAAAGTGACAAGTGGCATATTTTGACATGTTATCGCTCACGCCCGCCGTGCAGTATTTTAACTTCCTGCAGTGCCAGAATTCTTTACTCGGCTGCTGTCAGGTCTCATAGTGAGCTAACTGGTGCCAGGATCGAGTCTGAGGACTGTTTTCAATTCACTTCTGCAGTAAACCATTGAAGCTGAGCGGTGACCAGTTCTAAATCCTTCCTCAGAGCAGGGAACCAAACACATGCTGGTTTCTGAACATAGAATAACAGAATCTACATCAGGGATCATTAACAGACTTGTGTAGAACTTGACAACAAGTGGAGATCCATTCATTTGAGTCAGGTACGGAAACGTCTAAAATCTGCAGGACAGTAGCTCACGAGGACTGGAGTTAGAGATCCCTGATCTACACCATCCATGAGTCTTTAGAGGTTTCTGGAATAAACCTAAACTTCCTCCTTTTTGTTGCACATCAGAACACATCCACGGTGGCACCATGCTACACGTTTCAATCCATCGATCCGAATTTATTTCTCTTGCATCTGCTTGCTAGCTTTGTTGTAGAAGGAGAGATGTGATGATCCGTATCAGTCTTATGTCTGTGTGTTCAGTGTGTAGCTGGAGTCAGAAGATGGTTAGCGTAGCTTAGCATAAAGACTGGAAACACAGGGCAGCAGTTAGCCTATTTGTGTCCACAGCACAACAGTATACATACCAACAACACCTGTACGCTTGTTAAGTGACATGTTGTACAGAGTTTCTACAAAACACCGTATGAGTTGTGGACTGTTAATGCTAATTAATGATTAACAAGACTGATATTTAAAACCAATAAACATTTGCTGTATAAAAATGAAAATCTCGTCATAATTTAGAGTTACAGAAATTTCAGCACAAAACTTGGTTGAACTGCTTTTTGTTTGTGTTTTGCGTCTGTTTCTCCGATAAGACAGAGTGACTACAGAAAGAAAGAGGCTGCATCAGAGACAAGATTTTTAAATGAATTTATCTTGTCGGGAATCGATTGGGGAAGCAACACTAGTAATTGGAAAACGGCTGCGTGATCGATCAGGCTGATGACTGGTCGACTCTCAAATGAAGATGTGAAAAGAAAAAGAAACGGCGGTTGATCCATCCAACCACTGCTTCTGTACAACTACAGCCTGTGTTGCTGGATGAAGCTGATGAGTTTTAGTTTTAGTTCGCATACAGACCACAGACTGTATAAAAGATGGACGTAGCAACCGGCCCTGAAAAATGAAGTCAACCCGGAAGTGTCAAAAACCTACGTCCGCTAGTCCTGGCTTTAAAAATTAGTTTTCATAGTCAA
>NW_007578822.1:202408-207667 GCF_000690725.1 Stegastes partitus | reverse complement strand
ACTATTTCTTTTACTGTTTATATTAAATATTATATATATCAAGCTTTCTTGGGATCATTTATCACAAACAAAAAATCTTTAAACTCTACTCGCAAATCATTTTCCGCTCGTTTATTTGTTTCCAGGGAGATGTGTTTATGGGATGTGAACGACGGACGCTGTATTGAGTTCACCAAGCTGGCCTGTGCTCACACCGGCATTCAGGTAAGAACGTGTCTTTAAATACGTGGTTTGGTCGCATAAACCTCAAGAAAAATGGGTGAAAACACCGAGAGGACAAGTACTAAAATCAGCACATTTTGACAGCAGTGATTCCAGCTCCTGTTTCTTTAATTAAAGTCACAGCAGACCAGTGGGGCTGCTGGACGACATAAAAACAGTCTTTATAACCAGGTTTTCGGTCCCTGATTCGTCCGTCTCGTCCTGCAGTTCTACCAGTTCACCATCGGCACTGAGAAGGAGGGCCGCCTGCTCTGTAACGGACATTACCCAGAGATCCTGGTGGTGGACGCCACCAGCCTGGAGGTTCTGTACTCGCTGGTGTCCAAGATCTCTCCCGACTGGATCAGCTCCATGAGCATCATCCGATCGCATCGCACGCAAGGTGAGATGCGGCTGGAGGCTTTATTTATCCAGGATGTTGATATTACCAACGCTGAGAGACGGTTTTGGTTTTGGAGCATGTGTCGGATTTTCCTGAATCCTGACTGAATGTTTTTCAGCTGGTTCTCGTGTAGTTTAAGTCTCCTCTGTGGAGACATTTTTAGTGCGTATCTTGCATTAAAAGCTTTGTTTTCTGTTTGCTTTAAATCATCGGAGTCCTTCTGCTCGACCGTCTCTGATTTACTTGAAATTTTTTACAGCATAAAATCTGGATATTTAAAGTAGTGTCTGTGAAGGTTTAGGTCGATATAGCAAATGTTTCCTGAAATACAATTTAAAAAAATAAAAAATCACCCGTCGACCTACTTTCTGCAGATTTTTGTATCACATTAAAATTTGAGGCTGTTTAAACAGCAATATCTCAGGAACTATTAAAGATCAAAAACCTGAAATTTCCACAGTTATTTCTCCTTTTTACCTCAGTTTTTATTGGCATCATATATTGATATTTATAAAGATATTTCAGAAATTTGAGCTTGATATATCAACTGCCTTCTGAGATAATTATTTAAAAAAAGCCCAACATGTACTCACATATTTCTGGACACTGAAAATTGAGGTTATGCTTCAAATTATAATTATATTTAAAGAACCATTTTTAAACTTCACAACTCTACTCGGATCAGACTATCTACCAATCTTTTTATTTCTGTGGGACAACTTGTCAAAGCTGCTCAATCAGTTATGAAAGTTCAACAAAAATAACTTTTTTCCATTTTATGATCAAGTATTTCATATTGAAAAGTACTCTGAATGTTTTTGTGTGTGTAATTGGGACATGAAGGCTTCAATTGTTGTTTTTTTTGTATCTTCAATGACCCATAATCAGTGAAAATTTCAGGATTTTATCTTCAATAATTCCTCAGATATTGTTGTTCAAGCAGCCTCATGTGAGGATAAATCCTGCTGAAAGTGGGTCAACGGGCAACTTTTAGAAGCAATTATCTCAGAAAGTACTCAATAAATCATCCTACAATATCACAAATATCTTTTCAAATATCCATAGTTTATGATAAAAAAGTTCCAATCAAACCAGAGACTGTGAGCAGGAGGAACTCTGATGATCTGAGATGGAATAAACCAGAACTGTTAATAAGCAAATGTTGAATTTGTCGTCTTCCTGTGTGACTACAGAGGACACGGTGGTGGCAGTGTCAGTGACGGGCATTTTGAAGGTCTGGATCATAACAGCTGAGGTCAGCAAGATGCAGGTACACTCCATACAGATGTTTGTTTTCTAAAAAAACAAACATCAGACTTGTGGTATCAGACTGTGCTGTAAACACCTGGAAAACATCAACACAAGTTTTCACAGTTTTTGATATGAATTCTATGAGAACATACACTCATATAAATACACTTCCTCAAATACAATCCATCCAAGATCAAGAAACACCTCCAGGCTGATGCGTCGTTTTGTTTGGGTTCAGGCTCTGATTTCTAATCTGTTTGTGTGTTCAGGACCTGGATCCAGTGTTTGAAGAGGAGTCCAAGCCCATCTACTGTCAGGGCTGCCAGAGCATTTCCTTCTGTACGTTCACCCAGAGCAGCCTGCTGGTCGTCTGCTCCAAGTACTGGAGGGTAAGAGTCGACCAGTACGGGTTCTTCAAAGACCGATAACCGATATTTGGAACCAGTTTACATCAAATGTTATATACTGACAGCATGTGAAGCTGGGAACCTGTAATTACTAACTGTGCTTGCTCAACAAAACGGTTTATCATGGCTGACTATGTACAAGAACAATAGAAGGGACGACGTCAGAGCGTCATGTGATGCTCGAACGTTCTCTGTTTACGATGAGATTGATTGAGATTGATTACTTTATCTCCTGCAGTTACCTGTGTTCTACCACTTTCACTGCCTATTCAGGCTCAGATCTTAAAGCATTATGCGTTATTGTTGCCCAGACTGTCAGGTTTAATCTGTGGCTGCCTCCTGACTTAGCCGTTAGCATAGCCTTAGCCCCCGTAAAAGCAGCTAATTTCCTGATTAGTGGGGGATGGTTTGTGCTTCTTGTTCGGTTCCTGCAGGTTGTGTCTCAACTCCAGAGACGTGTCAGTCGGTTAGAACAGATTGTTGAAGTTCGTCTTGCTTCAGAAACATGTTATAGTTAGCGTTAGCCACAGGCCTGACCGCTAACCCCATTAGCATAGACTTAGCCAATGTGAAAGTAGCTAATGGTTTGTGCATATTGTTAAATTTTTTAAGGTTGTTTCTCTGCGAGAGAGACTTCTCTGTCTGTTAGAGCAGATTATTAAAGTTAGTCTTACTTTAGAACGACGTTATAGTTAGCGTTAGCCAAAGGCCTGAGCGCTAACCCTTTTAGGCAAAATACACTCCAGCTGCACTGACACAGACAAGTGAACTATTCTGGCATTTTCAGACATTGGGCTTTTTAGAAGATTGTGGTGTTTCTTACAACTTTATCAACACAGCTCTGCTAATTCACAGGAGCTGCTCTGTTTCTGCGAATGTGCTCGTCTGTCTCTCTGTGTAAACAATCGCTTCAGTGTTGATTGGCTGGTATTGTGACATGTAACCAATCAGGTAGAGCTATGGGCGGGGCATTAATGAGACCACAGAGTGACGACAGAGAGACAGGAGGCTGAATCAGAGTCACAGTCGCTCGTTTTATTGATAATTGAGTAACAAAAATAACACTACATGCCAAGAATCTGTCCTGATAATGGGTTTGTCCCTGATGCTGATCGTACCACACACCTGAAGTCTGGGTCTGAACTAACATCTACATACTCAATCTGCGTGTTGCTGTTTGTTATGTATCAGGTGTTTGATGCGGGCGACTACTCGCTGCTCTGCTCGGTGCCCAGCGATAACGACCAGGCCTGGACCGGAGGAGAGTTCATCGCCGCCGACAAAGTCATCATCTGGACCGAGGACGGCTGCAGTTACATCTACAAGCTGCCGGCCAGGTAAGCCTGCTGCCTCACCTGACAGACCGAACACCACAGAAGAAGAGCACAGACTCACCGTGGTGCTCACTTAAAGCATATCGATAATTCACACTTCTTGTTTGCGTGTGTCCTTCAGCTGTCTGTCCGCGAGCGAACATTTCCGCAGCGACGTCGGGAAAACTAAAGAAGGTTCGATCCCTCCGCTGGTCTACAGCATCGCAGATCGCGCCGACAAACAGGTGAGTCGTCTGTCTTTTACGTTCCCGCTTGTATTTAAAACGCAGCTGATGGACGTGAAGCGAAAAGTTGTAATTTGCAAGAGAAATTCGCCTTATTTCTGCTCAGCACACATCCTCACCAAACGGCTCCATCCTATATTGTGATATACAGCAAAACTAAGCATTTATATGTATTTTTTTACCTGAATAATTCAGATCTGTTCAGGCTGCGGTAGAATAACTGTAGGACGACTGGACACGACGACAACATAAACGTACAGACAACACCACAAACAGGATCCACAGAGGGTTGTGTTCTCAGTGTGTTGATCTTTGCTGCATTTTTTTTCAAGGTAGAGCACAAAAAGTGGTGAAATTTGTCTGATTCTGACATAATTATAAAGATTTATGTCCTCGGAAAGCTCAGAGAAGTGTTTGGTTATAATGTTGAATGGCTGTGACTCATTTAGAAATGTCTTGTTGAGGATACGTCGATATTTTACGCTCTTGTTTTGCATCTCAGCTCAACGTAGCCACCGATAATATACTGACTTATTATACTGTTAGATGTGTTTCTGACTCTAGAATCATAAAATATTCATGACTTCTTGTCCAGTTAATTTACAGGTAAAGTACAGTTCAGAAAGGTGTAATTTAAATGATGAAAAGGTGCTTCCAGATCAGGGTTTTCCTCACAAATGAGCTAAAGCTAACCTGACTAGCATGATTTTTTTTTTTTTTTTTAACATATACAGAGAATGTGGACTCCAGTTATGCCAATTAGACAGTAATTATTTAATTCATAGTGAAAAATTAAAGGCAGCTCATGGAACAAACCAAACCTACTGAATGAATCAGAGCTCTGTGGTTTAAAAACATGAATTAACAAACTACATGAATGACGATAGAAGCTGTCGACTACAGAGCGATAAGCAGTAAACGTGGGCCTCAGACAGCTGTGTGTAGTTGTACTGCGTCAGTACTCTGTGTTCTGTTTGTGATGGTATTTGATTTATTGTGATCCAGGCTCACTTCACACACACGGATTGATGGATCTGGTGGTGTTTTAAAGCTCACATGTCGGTGTGACGCTGTAAAATAATGTAGAACAATTCAGCCGTCTCTGGTTTGCCTGAAGATTTTATAGCTTAGAATACGGACATTTATAAAGATATGTGGGAAATTCTAGCTCCATATATCAAATGCATTTTTTAAAAAAATCACCCGTCGACTCACTTTCAGCAGCTTTTTTTCTCATGTTGAAATTGGAGGCTGTTAGAAATGTACCCAGAGTCCTCATGTGAAGTTTGCTGTAGTGGGTTTTTATTAGTCTTCTGTTCTATGGTGGGCTCACCGACACAGAGCAGGAGTCTGTGGACGTCGGCCAGAGCATTCACAGAGTTACACTTTTTTTTTGGGCATGTCAGAGGACAGGGAGGCGCCGTATGTAAACACCAAAG